>NC_136511.1:34641220-34708720 GCF_053919585.1 Euprymna scolopes
ATTTTTCGTGAGAAGTATGTAATTTTCCTCATTTCATAAGTCAGCCACCCGACTGAATGGCTTATCACGTTTAAAAATCCCGTTCTGCTGTTGAAAAAAAAATGATACTGAGATTAAGTTGGTTAAGTTGATGCTGTATTTTTCTTGTACCCAATATATATGCTTTATTCACGTTGAGCTCTAACACTTCGGAATTTTTCCAGATACTGTCTCATACTTTTGGATAAATACTCTTTACCAGGCTCTCCAGTTCACGTGAGTTGAATGCTACTAGGACTCACAGTACCAATTCTACTTCAAGAGTCAATCAATAAGGAATATAGAGAGCATTTAAGAATTCAACAGGAATTAATCTAGTTTAAAGTTGGCAAGTCTTCAAATATTTGTAAAATAAGCCCGAGGGAATACGGGGAAATAGTTTAAGATAAAATCTCGTTCACATACAGAAAGGATTTGGTGTTTAGGAATCTGAGATAAAGAGTGACAAAGAAAATTACCCTACGAAATTGAAAATAGAGGATAGAATGGAGATAAAAAATTGTTTTGGGATTACTGCTCTACTTTTTTCTATAAATATAATGAAATTTTACCTCCCATCGCGACCATTTCCCACCCAGTCTTCCATAAGCACCGAAACTCGAAAGCAAGAGTCAATGAATGGAAAGCCTTTAAATGCGCTGGAGGTGTCTCTTGGATAATAAGAAAAAAAGTTTAATGAATATCTCAACATATGATACCCCCCCTAACGGTATTTTTTAAAAAATTGTTTTGGTGCTAAATTGTCCTTATTATAATTCTTTTGTTGGAGGCGTCTCCTGGATAAGAAGAAGAAAGTGTAATGCCTTTAAACGAAAATTGCAGTAATGTATTCCATTTTCATTTCATTTGTAAATATGGGAGTGGAATTTATCTTCAAATACGTTAACTTCGAATCATAGCTATTGAACCTTGTTTATGGACAACACATTCTGGATGCGTTATCGGCAGGTCTCGTTACTCTCGCTTCTCCTTATTTGTCCCTCAGTCCCATTTCCAGTGAGTGATTTTTCTGACAAAAGGTGAAGAAAAAGCTGCTTTCCAGGTCGGCAGTACTTCGTGGACAGTAGCCTGAGATGTCGGAAATTTTCTGTTTATATGTCTATCCTTGTGGCCATGTCACTAGTAAGGATGCTGGAGGTAAACGTTTCATCTGGGCTGGCGTTATCCGCCTGATTGTCAGGGGCCCGAAACTTGGATTAACCCTAAGGAAACTGTCCTATCAGCAGGGACAAAGTACGTGGGTTGCTTTATTGTCATCTGTTGAATGGATTCTGGACTATGCAGTAGTTTCTGGTGGGGCATCTCGATGCCATACTAGTAGGTAATTGTTACGGATTTACCTTATCATGTGCAATAAAATGCTATTTGACGCTCTCAGCGACCAGTCACCAGGCATCAACATTAAATTCAGAACAGATGGAAAGCTGTTTAACCCAAGGAGACTGCAGTGAAGGAAGCGGTGCTGAGTGACTTTCTCTTTGCTTAAACTAGATATGGTAGGTTAACCTATACTTCTCAAACGGTCCTAATTTTCCGTTGTCAAAGTGCCATTTTTACTGGTGCCATTTTTACCGGTACAATACTTACCTAAATTCAGGGAGGGAAGGAGAGAGAGTGACCTTAATGCCAGCAACAAGCGAGAAATGCAAGACCAGATGAACAAATTCTCCGCAGCCTGTGACAACTTCGGCCTCACAATTAGCACCAAGAGGACCGAAGTTATGTTCTAACCAGCTCCCAGAAATTTGTATCATGAGCCAAGTATTTCAGTAAAGGGACAGAACCTTTAAGCGGTGAGACCTTCACCTATTTGGGCAGCACTCTATCTCGGGCAACTAAAATCAATCTCGAAATCAACAACAGAATCGCCAAGACAAGCCGCGCATTCGGGAGTCTCAGAATCAAAGTCTGGGAAAGAAGAGGAATCAACATTGACACCAAGCTGAAGGTTTACAGAGCAGTTGTCCTCACCACATTGCTCTATGACCCAAAAACCTGGACTAACTACAGAAGGCAGGAAAAAACGTTGAACCACTTCCACCTGAGATGTCTCCGAAATCTCTTCCATATCAGATGGCAAGACAAAGTCCCTGAGACAGAGGTCCTGAAAAGTGCTAATCTTCCCAGGATATCTACTACCATTCGGAAAACCCAACTGAGATGGGCAGGTCACGTCTCCTGCATGCCAGATGAAGGAATCCCAAAACAACTCCTGTATGGCGAGCTGTTCCAAGGCTAGCGTTTAGTCGGAGCACCAAGAAAACTCTTTTAGGACAACCCCAAAGTCTCCCTCAAATAATTCAAAATGACTATCGAGTACTGGGAATTGCTTGCATCAGACAGATCTCAGTGGCGTCATCTCATCAACAAAGGAGCTGAAACAGCTGAAGAGAGAAGAACCCTCAAAGCAGAACAGAAGCGTGCAACCCGCAAAGCCAGAACAATAAACTCTGTCCCCACAATACCTGCTCACCACTGTCCAATTTGTGAGAGAGCGTTACATGCCCGGATAGTCCTTACAAGACATCTCCGGAAGCACAAAAACAATACTTCTACTCACTAATGTCATGGTCATCTTCGACTTCGAAGGATGAACATCACCTTATCATGTGCTACAAAAGAAAATTTCTGTCTTTTTCTTTCTTACTTTCCTTGTCTGTCTTGCTCTAACTAAGTCTCTCTACCTGTTCCAGAAATCCCAAATCCTCAACATAAAATATCTCCAGAAAAAAAAACATGGATAAACCTAGAACCCCAACCATTCCAGAGGGTGAAACCCAATTACAGGAGACGAAACCGGACATATTTCCCAAAGCAAAACTGGCATAGGGCCGACCACTTCCCTAGACGAGTTCATAATTAAAGGATACTCTAAATTAACATCTAAATTTGAACCCCAAGATCGCCATGAGTAGGGAATATGTGCCTACATTAAAGATGGCTCCCCGTGTGGTAGGGATATCTCCAGTGAAGACCCTAATTTACCTTATATATGCTTCCGGGTTACACTTGCTTGCACCACTGCATTTATAATTGCCCTCTATCGCACTCACAACAGCGAAGTTACTATCTTTAAGAGCATTTCCGAGAAAATTGCCCACATCCTGTCTGCCCATCCTTCGGCTAACATCCACATTTGTGGTGACTTCAATGTCCACAATGTGGAATGGCTGACTCACTCAAACATGACAGACGATGAGGGCAGGTTCTGTCATAATTTCGCCATTGCCTATGACCTCATCCAGATTGTTCACGAACCCACGCGTGTGCCCGATATTTCCGATAAGTACGCTAGCCTTCTAGCCCTTTTTCTCACAAATTCCCCTGGGCTATGTTCATGTTCCGTTCTGTCTCCTCTGGGATCTTCCAACCACAGTGGTATTAGTTAAGATAAAAACAAAATGCAATAAATCTTCAGACGTACCTCTCCACCGTACTGTATATCGATTCTCCACGGCTGATTGGGATAGTTTCCGTACATTTATATCTGATCTACCCCTGCATTCCATGTTTAAAAACCGAATGATAAAACGAATGGTTAATTATAGGCATATACCGATTCATACCATATAACAAATTCCAACAAAATCCTAACAGCCAGTCATAGTTCTCCCCAGAATGTGCCGTTGCCATCGCGCACAGAAATCACTTTTTTCCATAGCTACCAACGTAATAGATGCACTGAGACAACAGCTGCTTTCAGGACTGCCAGCAACCACTGTAAAAGAGTAATAAAACATGCAAGAGAGAGATATGCTCAATCCGTTAAATCCCAAATAGCTGAGCAGCGGGTTGGTTCCCACCCGTTTTGGCAAATAGCAAACAAGATCCTGAAGAGAAGCATGCGTTCTATCTCAAACATCATGAATGGACCTGATATCATCTCGTCAGCATCAGACAAGAGCAAACTATTTGCCAAGAAAATTGCAGCTAATTATACCCTATGAGGCGAAGGCCATCAACTCCCCGTATTTCCTCCTATAACAGACAACACACTATGCAACATACAAATAGCTGTGTCTGGGGTCGCCAAGCTAATCAAGAACCTTGGTCCCAGTAAAGCAATTTACCCAGATGGTATTAAAATTATTGTGTTGAACAACTTCAACCAGAACTTGCCCTCATACTTACCACACTGTTTAAGCGTTGCCTTAAGGAGAAGTGCTTCTGGACACCCTGGAAAATCTCATCAGTATGCCCTGTATTTAAGAATTAAGGTGATAAGTCACATTCCTTCTCAGTACAGACCAATAAGTCTCCTGTGTGTTAGGAGTAAGTTGCTGGAATTCATATTGAATAGAGAAGTAGTCAAACACCTCAGCAGAAAAAAAAACGTTCTTAGTGACATGCAATATGGTTTCCGTTCTGCCAGAGCTACAGCAGATGTGCTTACGGTTAAATTTCTTAGGATTAGTGAATATCTCGACAAAGGCTTCTATTCTAGGGCAATTGCTCTTGACATATCAAAGAATTTCGATAAGGTATGGCATATAACCTACTTCACAAGATTTCCACTACGGTACAACTGTAAATGTTGTCTCAATCATTAAATCATTTCTCTCTGATAGGCTCATAAGTGTAGTGGTTGATGGGCAGAAATTAGACGCTCACAGTATTAATGGTCAGCGGTCCATACTGGGCCCAACTCTCTTCCTGATGTACATAAACGATCTCCCCAAACACATACTTATATAATTCGTTGACATCTATTCTGATGACACGACCATCTATGGCAACAAATCAAAGGTCGTTAATGGCAAAGTTCTCACTGATTCTCTCTCCTCTGAGCTTGGGCGCGTGGTACACTGAGAGGAAGAGGTTGCTGATTACTTTTAATGCATCTAAAACCACGCTTCTATCTTTACATCATCAACGCCCTGATCTCCATCTGGAATCAATTGAAATGGATGACTCTCGTCTTAGGGAAGCTCCATGTTTTGATAACCTTTTGGGCTTGACCTATATTCCTGACCTGAAATGGAACCAGTACATCAAGTCAATTGCCAAGGTTAGTTGCTTATTTCCTGAAATAGTTGACCGCTCTCAAAAGAATTTATTTCGCCACACAAATAAATAGATATGAAAAGGGTTGATTTCGAAACATCGCTAAAAAACATCCCCACACCTAGCAAGCATACCTATGTTATTAAGTTAATTAAAAAAATAGAAGAAAAAGAAATATAATCTGGTATACGGCGCCATAAAATCAAAACTTGGAAAGAAATTACTAGACCTTATTGAAATGCACTTCCCCCCAAACAAACTCTTGCACAAAATTTTCCATAAAAATAACCTAAAGTTATCCTACAGCTGCTCCGCAAATTTATAGATTATAGTTAAACCGCATAATGACAAAATAATAAATAAAAGCAAGGAAACAACAACAACAAAACAAGCAATAAAAAATGGACACCACGACAAAAATAAAACAAACACACAGAACACATAGAGGGTGACTTAAAAAACGGGCCCCAAATCTAATTAGGCCCCGCTTCTTTGTGTTTTGTCCGAATGAAATTAAACTTTGGTCATAACTAGTTTATTATATTCAAAGCATCACATCAAAACACTAGGGTCTTTGTCCTTTTTTTTCTCCGTTCTAGAGCATATGTTCTAGATGGCCTCCATTTAGCTTCGTGCAGTTCTTGAGGCGCAGCACGAAGTTGTCCAGGACGTTCTTACAAAGCGAATTGGTAATGCCTCTCATCTCCTGCCTGATGGCTTCCTTCAGTTCCGTGATGGTTTCTGGTTTCGTTGCGTAGACTCTGTCCTTAAAATAGCCTCAAAGAAAAAAATCTAGGGCGCTTAGGTACGGGCTATGTGGTGCCCACTCTAAATCAGTCTTAAGATTGATCACTCGGCCTCCGAAGTTCTCTTTTAGCCAATCTTGGGACAGGTTTGATGTGTAAGAACTTGCTCCGTCCTGCTGGAACCAGAACTTGCTCGGGTAGATGGTCTTGAGCTTACTCTTGAAGGTTTTAAGGACCTCCACATGCTGCTCCCTGGTGACTGTCATTGCTGCGGCAGATTCTTCGATGAAGATTGACCCGATGATGCCTCAGGCCAAGATTGAAGCCCACATCGTGAATTTAGGAGTGTGTAGGGGCTTGGTGGCTACTTCATTGGGTCTCGAGAACCCCCAGAAGGCATTTGTCTTGGAGTTCGCCTTTCCGTCAAGATGGAAGTGGGCTTCATCTAAGGACCAAAGAGAATCTTGACTGCCATAGCCCTCCTCTGCTTCTTGTCTGAGGTTATAAGGGTCTGCAACCTCTTATTCTGTATGGGTAAGCCCTGATATCGTTCAATATGTCCTGTAAAATTAGGGCAATCAGCGAATAAATAATAGAGATATCACATAAATGTACATGGCGCCCGTTTTTTCTTTTTTTTGGGGGGGGGCACCCTGTATGTAACTAGTAGTGTAATACTCACCAGAGTAGCAAGCGTCAGCGTATTTGCGCATTGTGTGAATGTGTTTGAGCGGTGGCGTGACTGAAAAGGGGTGGACTTGCCACAGGGAAGTGTTGGGTGGGAAAAGAGAAAAAGATGGCGCCTGGTGTTTTATAAACTGTGGTCTCGCGAAATCGCGAGATCACGAGAAAACAGAGGGCACGCATGCAAATGAGACAAGGTGAAAAACTGCACAAAAAGCAAGTTTGAGTGAGAGGAGGGAACAGTGTCGTTTACAGTCACGAAGTTATTGTGTTACTATTGCGGGCGTTCGTGAAGATTTAAGTTGAATTCGATACAAGTAAGGGCGTTCTTAGTGTGTATCAGAAACTTAGTGCCACCAAGAAGGCTGATGTGACCGCTATAAAAAATGTGCTGTACAATGCATTTGGAATGGATCCTTGCACGGCTTATGAAAGATTCGCGCACAGAAAGCTCATGGCAGGAGAAGCCGTGGATGTGCTCTTTGCGGAATCGAAGAAACTTGCTGTGCTGTTTGGCAAGGTAGGGTCGGAGAGGGCATTGGCATATGCATTTATGGTCGGCCTTCCCACCCGTGTTAAGCAATTATTGAGAGGCTGTACCAGTTTGTCTGCAACGCCTATGGAGCACATGATGAAATGCGCCCGGGCTATTGTGAGAGATGAGGAGGACCTGGGGGAACCAGGCGACAATGGCAGCCCAGAACGAGGCCGAGGAGATTCCCAGTTTGAACCCCGCGACTAATGGAAGATGTTACCCCTGTGGTTGGCGAGGTCATTTTGCGAGAAGCTGTACTGACAAAGGGCGACTGCGCTGTTTACAATGTGACAGCGTAAGGCACCTTGCCCAAAACTGCGGGAAACGCGTCCGGGGGCAAGATGTCCGCGACGCCTTGCTGCCCAGACACGATCTAAGTGACCCGCAACCTGCGATAACTGTGTACGTGAACCAAGTGCTCTGCTGCTCACATACTATCGTGAATGGTCTTAATGTGGCAGCGCAGATCATGAAGACTATTGTGAATGCGGTGTCTCAAGAAAAGACCATTGAAGACGCAACACCAGCCTACATTGACGATATGTACATCAATGAGGACATCAAATCTGCATCGTGTGCCAGGGAAAAATTGGCTCAGTATGGTCTGCAGTGACAGAATCCTAGACCTCTGAGCAGTGGAGCGCGCGTATTGAGATTAGATGTCTGTTAGGAATGCGGCACCCTTACGATAGAGGCGTGGCAGTTGGATTCCAGGCATCCCTGATGTTGTTACGAGGCGGACAATTTTTTCCTGGTATGTGAAACTTGTTGGACACTTGCCAGCCTGTGGCTCGCTCCGTGTAGGTGTGGGTGTTATCAAACGCAGAGCGAATTTTATAATCATAAGTTGGGAGGATGTGCTTGACGATGCTCTTCTAACTCTGATTGTAACTGAGACCCTGGAGAGAGTCAAGAAAGAAGACCCTGCACATGGAAAATGGTGTGTTGGTGCAGACCACGTAAATGTGTGGGTCGACGCTAGTTCATTGGCATTGGGAGTCTGCATTTTGCAGCCAACAAGTTCGGCAGCTGCTAGATGAATGGGACTTCTGACTACGGCTGCGATGCGCTCATGTACCATCAGCGAAGAACATCGCTGAGAGGAGCAATCGTAGCATTAAGAGAATTGCTACCAGAAAGAACTGTACTATTACGGAAGCCACGTATTATTATAACGCCACGCCAAAGGATGGGAAATTTCATACAACAGCGCCGGACAATGTCATATACACATATCGTGTTAGACTAAATGGAATTGATGCTGCATAGCCAGTCAACTGGAAAAGACATTACAAATATAAGGTAGAGGATCCAGTTTGGCTGTGACCACCTGGAAACCGGTGCACCATCAAATTCAAGCTAAGACGATTCTCTGAGGTGATCAGCCAGCAGTCGGTTATAGTTGACGGAACCCCGCGCCATGTGCGCGATCTTCGCCCGGCGTCTGAGGTGCATCATACGATTATAGAGGAGATCAATGAATCCTCAAGTGATGAGCTACTGATGAACAAAGTCAACTGACCAAAGATTATAGTTCATCTTACGCGGCGAAAACAGAATCAAAACCAGACCCGAAACCAGAACCAGATCTGAAAGCAGGACCAGAATATGAATAAAAATCAGAAGCGGAATCAGAACCTGAACCTGAATCAGAATCTAAATATACATCTGAATCAGAACCAGAGCCATAACCAGAACCAGAAACAGAACCTATGAATGTGCAACTTCGCAGAAGTAAGCGGACTATAAGACCAACGCTTCAGTGCACTCTGTGTGATAATCAAATCAGGAGGGAGTGTAATACTCACGAGAGAAGCAAGCGTCCGCGTATTTGCGCATTGTGTTACTGTGCGTGCGAGCGGTGGCGTGAGGGAGAAGGGGTGGACTTGCCGCAAGAAAGTGTTGGGTGGGAAAAGAGAAAGAAGATGGCGCCGGGTGTTTTATAAACTGTGGCCTCACGAGATCGCGAGATCAGTAGAAAACAGAGGGCACGTTTGCAAAGGAGACAGGATGAAAAACTGCATAAAAAGCAAGCTTCAGTGATAGGAGAGACCAGTGTTGTTTACAGTCACGAGGTTAGTGTGTTACTATTGCGAGCGTTGGTGACGAGTGAAGTTGAATTCGTACAAGTAGAAATAATAATAATAATAATAATAATAATAATAATAATAATAATAATAATAATAATAATAATAATAATAATAATAAACCAGCTGTGGACACAGACAACCATACTAGAAATAAAAACAAAAATACTAATAATGAACAAGATAAATGCAACTGCAGATACCGCACACTTTGCCCGCTTCAAAATAAATGTCTAACTAAAAGCATAGTTTACCAGGCCACACTATTTGCGAAAGAAAATCGAATAACAAGAAATATTACGTATGACTTCCTTAGATTTCAAAACCCGATACTATTACCACAAAAGTACATTCAAATATATGAAAAAACACCGAATGAAAACAACTCTAGCAAACAAATACTGGGAACTCAAAGAAAGCGGACGTTCACCGATAGTTGAATGCAAAATAGTAAGATAAGCAAATATATGTAGAGATCTGGACGATCCATGTAGATTATGCCTTCATGAAAAATTTACGATCCTATATTAAAAGAACCCCATCATCAATAAAATCGTAGGAGAGAAATAGCGAACAACTGTGTTCACAGGTGAAAATTTACTCTGGGATAGCGATATAGAATAATTGTAAAACTAACAATAACAATAGAAAATTAACAAATAAAAAGCATACATATACAAAAATTATCATGTATATATATATATATGTATATATATATGCGTATATGTATGTACATGTATATATATATATATATATATATATATATATATATATATACATAAACTAACATAAAATGTTTTTTTAAAAATAAATAAACACATTTAACCTAGGTTTAACATAGGTCAGGACGCTCCCTACTAAAATAGCACACACAAAGGAACGGGTCAACCGGAGGGCAGCCGGGCCTTTGTCCTGTAAGTGCCTGCTCATTGGTTGATTAAGAAGGGTGCGAAAGAAACTAGAGAGCTGATTGGCTTACTAAATAACTCAATAGTAGTTGTGTATATAAACACGCGAGACACCAAAAAATTCTCTCATAAGCCTGATGAATCCTAGCGTGGATGAAACGCGGAATATTCTGTGTAGCTTAATCGCCATATATATTTTATAACTTACTACCTAGGTCTACCTACGTATTGAGCACTGTTGAAGTAGATACTTAAAGTTTACCCATAAAGCTATACTTTCGTATATTAATTTATGTGGTTAAATGAAGTAGTCATATCTATATATATATATATATATATATATATATATATATGTGTGTGTGTGTGTGTGTGTGTGTGTGTGTGTGTGTGGGTGTGTGTGTGTGTGTAGAATCATCGTATTATATTATAGAAACTATGGGGGTATGTGTATCTCTGTGTTTATGCCTGTTATGCCTGTGAATTTGTCCCTATAGACTCTAAAACAGCTTGATCGATATTCTTAAATTTTACACAAATATAAATGATACATCTTGCAGTGGTTTTCGATAGTATTGTGTCGGAATGACTTCGATACGTATCGATAGCCGATAATCGAAATAATCGCATAGAAGAACGAGCAACCGAGATTCATCAAAGTAAACACCTTACCCAGCTAAACATCATAAGAATATTTGATAGGTTTTATTACCACACAGACCGAAAGGTCAAACATAAAATCGACAGTCGGCACTTTGATATACCGGGGGCGCATCTGAAATATATTTTATTCTGTATAAGCACAATTTCACTATGATACTTTGCGAATTTAAATCCAAGCCATTATTACCGTGCATATAAAATAAACACTGTGTTTTTTTATATGACAAGAAATCGTTATGAATAAAGTTGTCTGTTTAGAGCACAACTGATGCATTATACGTGCATTAACGGTTTAAAATTGTATGTAATACTTTATATCAAAAGATACTGTTATAAAATCAACAGTAGTTTTTTTTTACAGTGCACTGTAGAATACATTATATTGTGAACTTAGTCAATGCGAGGGGTGGGTGAAACTTCTTCTCCGATAGGCATCAGGAAGTGAACACAATTAGATCAGGTAATTAATCGATTTGATTAAGAAATGGCATAGTTAATCGATTTCGATGACCGTAAAAATATGAGTGAGAAACATTCGTGTAACCTCATCATTCAATCCTGAGCAACGTGGTGTAAACCTGCTAGTATATATATATATATATATATATATATATATATATATATATATATATATATATAATCCAAACATATCGCTAAAACCAAAACAAACAACATCTAAGTATATCGCGATATATCCAGACAGTTGGTGAGATAGGTCAAATGTAAGGGGATTTAGGCTCATTACCGTGGGGTCCCGATTTCGAATCTCGCTATATTTGGCCACTCTGATGAGCCGTAGAGGACGAAAAACGTGTCAGTGGATAATTACATTTAAAATATAATATAATATAATATATATACATATATATATATATATATATATATATATATATATATATATATATATATATATAAACCTCCCCAGCTGGGAGTACCAAATTTGTTAAAGGGAAAATTATTCCCAACTCGCGTTTAGGTAAAATGCACCTTCGTAAATAATTGAATTCATTCAAAACATATCGCTAAAACCAAAACAAACAACATATATATATATATATATATATATATATATATATATATATTTATATATATATATATTAGGTTGGGTTAAAGGTAATGTCATTTTAATCATATATATATATATATATATATATATATATATATATATGATTAAAATGACATTAACTTTGCACCAACCTAATATATATATATATATATATATATATATATATATATATATATATATATATTAGGTTGGTGCAAAGATAATGTCATTTTAATCATATATATATATATATATATATATATATATATATATATATATATATATACATAAATAACGATATCAGTTTTGCACCGACCTTATATATGTTCGTGTTTAACCCAGTACACACACACACACACATATATATATATATATATATATATATATATATATATATATATATATATATATATATATATACATACATATATACAAGTGTCAGTGGTTTATTATATTTTATAAACAATATATATGGCGCTCCCATATGGGGGTACCAAATTGGTTAAAGGGAAAATTATTCCCAACTCGCATTCAGGTAAAGAATGCACTTTTGTAAATAATTGAATTCGTTCCAAACATATCGCAAAAACAAAAAACAACTAATATCTAAGTAAATCGCGATATATCCGAAGAGTTGTGTGATATGGATGAGCAGGAAGCGTTTAGTTTCTTACTGTGGGGTCAAATTTTAGAATCTTGCTAGATTCAGCCATCTGATGTGTCGTAGACGACGAAACACGTGTCAGTGGATAATTATATTTTAAAAACAATATGTGTATATAACAAGTGTTCCTTACAAATCCAATGAGTCCGTGCAAGTCACGACTTGCCTAAGTCGATCATAAATCCTTATGCTCTCTGTCTTTCTTTTTCAGCAGCGAGAAGGGGGGATAGCGATAATTCGGCTCGCAATCTTTCTAAAGCAAAATCCATCTCATATCTCAAGAAACAAAATATCGTCTGCCGCGTCTTACCTCTGCTCTCGGTTATATTTTCCGGGGTGGGGTGAAGCGGGTTAGTTTCTACAACCAGTCGCCCACGTTAGTGTAACCTTCCAGCATGTGTCGATTGGTCTCCTTAAAAGTAGAATTTCACTTGTGAGTTTCCGAGCCGGTTCTCATGATTCCTGGTGTCACGCCCGTGATCCCAGATAGAGGCAAACTGTACTCAAAGTCCAAACATGTCTTCTTCAAAACTTGAGTCATCACCAATTTGCTCCGGCTCACAGAATATATTTTATTTGCATCTCTTAAAATGATATTGTCGATTGATTAAACAAAATCGTATATTATATTGTTTTTTTTTCTCAGTGGGGGTTTTGCTGTCGCCCGGGAGTACCAATATCTAATGATAAATTACATCTGCTCGTTTGTCGTCAGTAAATTGAAAGTTTTCACATACTTCTGGGGAGCTCAGTCTTCCCTTTGGACGGACATGTAACATATTAATAAAACTATAAATTCTAGTATTGCTACAAATATAATTTGCTGATTTCTTTATGCACTCCGATGAGAAGAATAGTAAGAATAGCATTCTTGGACATTCCGCGGAATAAGTACTTTGTAAATTGTTTTTTGGAGTATTCAGTATAACAATAAATTTGATTCTAAATTTCGACTTACTATTTTATTTTTTCTCTCATAAAAATGCTCTACTACTAAAATAGGGATGGTATAATAAAATTGTGGGGTCTGCGTCCGTGCCTGTACTACCTGGAAATATAGCACAAGAAATATATATATTTGCGTAAGTATACTTTGATAATTATGCTTTAGTTTGAAGAAATATGGAATAATAAAATTATTGGGTGTCCGTTCGTGCCTGATGTCCATAGAATGTAAATATGTCACAAAGTTTAACAAGGTTTTGTAAAAGTGTCGAGGGTCCACAATAACACCTTAACTTTAATCCTAATTCACGTTAGTTTTTTTAATATTTGTTTTAGTTGGATCATATTGTGTCGAATAAATTCACCTCATAAATTCACATTCTTATTAAAGTGAAAGTCCCCCAAAAAAGTCGGAACTTTAGACAATTCTCGACACAAATTTTGGATAACTCTTTTTTTCCTTCTCAATTGCACGTCCCCTTCTTTCAAAGATAGATAAATAGATAAATAAGTAAAAAATAAGAACGTTACTTGTTATCGCGTCAAAAGAAGGAAAAATCCTGCTCACGTGATTACGTGTCTTTTTAAAAACATTTGCATAACCCATTTTTTTTATTTATATATCTGTTAAAGCTTTGTTTTGTCAGCGTCCTAGAAGAAATTCAGTTGATTACAACATTTTCGCGTGTTCTTTCCATTCCAATAGTACAACTCTGAACCCGACGGCGCAATACTATACCGTTCAATACTGTAAAACTGAAACGAAGCTGTTCTGCTTGAAAAGGGCGCATTCTCTTCTTATTCATATTATTTCGATTCTTTGCTTTAAAAAAACTAAAGTAATTACGTGTTTACTTTTTTAATATCCCATTTTGCTTTTTCGGATTATTTTACTAAAGTAAGTAAAGCTTCATTATTTTGCAAAACTGTTTTTGTTTCTTTGTTTTTCGATGTTTAATCGATCTTATTAAGTAAGAGTGTTTAGCAGAAAAGCCAACAAACGACTACCCGAAATATATATATACAAGAAATAAATGTTACCATAGTCAATAAAACTTCAGTTAATATTTTTTTTGTTTTAAAATAGTTTTTAATGCTCTTTACTTGAAATAATTTCAGCGAACCGAAATTAAAACAAAATTTGAGGCGATAACTACTTGTATGAATTTTTATATAAACGACAAATGCCATTATTGAATATTCCTCAAGCACAAAATAACGGAAAACATTAAAATATGTTTATAAATATTCATTACGTTGACAGAACACTTTTGAATTGTTAACACAACATGCTTTCAAATTGAAAACGGGGATCGCCATTTCAAAGTCGCTGCCATTTCGATTTTTTTTAAAACCGGTTTGTGAATTAAAAAAATGTTGGTTTTTTTACAAACTACTTAAAAATGCAAACCAATGAACTTTTCTACCATAACTAAATAACTTTTATTGACTATGGTTACATTTATTTATTTATTGTATATTCATATTATTATTTTCTCTTTGTAAGGAAACATCATTTTGTTGATCACTCTTGGTTGCGAATGGAAACAAAGTTGGTATAAAACAATATATATTCGCGAAAAGTATCTTTACTTTTATCATATTTTGCTTAGGGTATAATTTTTGAGTATCAAACCCTACCTCTTTACAACCCCCTCCTTTTCATAACCTATCATATTTTAATCGATCACAGTCCATTTCCTGTAAGCTTTAATTGAACCCAGTCCACGACGGGTACTTTTGTTAGTGTGTATATATATATATATATATATATATATATATATATATATATATATATATATATATATATATATATATATTAATGCGATGCATTAATTAGGGGTGTAAAGTAAATTGTACTTCGAAACCTAATGCTTCTCATCAGAAGAGTAGAGACGATGTTAACTAACATAATAGAAATGTGATGAAATAAAATATTGAGGTTATTTAGGGGGGGGGCAAATTGATGTGTGTGATATAGGAAGAATAACGTTTTTATGCAGATAAGAGTACAGCATTAAATAATACAGATAATGTATCTGTCATGATAGGTTTAATATATTTGGAAAATATGTGTGATTAAAATTTGGGGGAGAATATATAGTTACTAAATTGAAAGATTATACTTATTAAATCGTAGGCAATAATAGGTTTTCGCTATGGAAAGGGGGTGTACTTGGGTCTAAACACTTGAAATTCTAGATATAGGTTCCCTCGATATGGATCTAACTTAATAACTTAATTGGAGCTTAAAACAATAAATGTTAAGGAGTCATAATAGGGGTCAAATTTTAAACCGTCGGGCTGAAAGGATACTAATAAATTATCGAAGTATGAAACGTATGCAGATATTAAATATAATAGAATAAAAATAGGGGAATTAAATGGATATGAAATGTATAGGTTAAAATATATAAAGATATGAAGAGCCAAGTGAAAATAAGGAAATACATAAAAAGAAAAAGAAAAAATATGTATGAGAAAGTTCTTGAAGACAGAGGAGTTTGTTAGGTCTTTGTTGAGTGCAAAGCAGTATCAAAATATATTTTTAAAGAAACATTCATAAATAAATAAAAGTTTCTCTGCGGGAAAAACAGTCCCCGTCCAATTTTAATGGTGATTCAAGGAAACGCGTTGCCGTTGGCAGGGGAAATATATATATATATATATATATATATATATATATATATATATATATTTCCCCTGCCAAATATGTATATATGTATATATATATATATATATACATATATACATATATATATATATATATATCGATGGCGAGATTGCTGGTATGTACAAGTATAGGTGTATGTGTGTATACGTGTGCATGTATATGTACATAGGAAAAAGATTTATACTGAAGGGGAAAATGATGCCAACTTAAGCGTTTCTAACAGCCGAGAATTCGATCATATACGTGTAGCTATTAACAGTGTGTTTAGTCTGACTGTTAAAATTTTTTGTGAGTAAAAGTTAAGATTACAGATAGGTGTCATGGAAAATTGGGATTTAATCTGAAAGTATCTGAAAGTGACAACATTGGGATCACTAAGCAAGATGTTAGATAATAAGGAGTTCTGTTTATTTTCCTTTACTCTTTCCGTTATCCATGCCTCGTCCTCTCTCTAAATAACTTGGATCCCCCCTATTCCTTCTTAAGCCTGAATTTTACACTTAAATATTTTCCTTAAAGACGTCATCCAAAATTTACTTAACCTAGTTTTACATTTCAATTTTCTTTAACATATGCTCAAAAATAAATACGAGCAACGCGTGCAAGCTTTCTAATTTTTCATCAGAAATAACTTCAACTGACATTCCACGCTTTCAAAGGTCAGTATTCGGGTTAAAATTTAATGAATTAAGAATGTGATTGAGTTAAGTAAGTGCTGTATTTTACTCGGCAAAACGTGCACATTTCTTTCGCTAGGTAAAATACGACAATTTACATTGGAATCAAATACAATTGAACTTGAAAATATGTTTATTTACATATGACGTTTTTTTAGCACTTTTCAACATATACACACTATATTTATTTTACATGAACAGTATATATATATATATATATATATATATATATATATATATATATATATATATATATATATATATATATACCAGGTTGACAGGAGATCGCTATCAGATTAGACACGTGTTTGCCATCTTAAACTAAATGGCTTTATACCAGTAACGTAAAAATCTTACCCTCTGGTAGCGGATCAGTCGTGAAGGCTTTTTAGATATCGCTTAAGTTTTTGAGGCATTTCTATCGCAGAAACTTGTCGCTTGAAAATGTGGTAGTCGGCAGATTAGCGGTATTGAGAATATGACAGATGAGGCAGAGTTCCGTAACCTGAGTCATTTAACTTCTGCAGAGCTGGTTTAGCAACGTGGAATAGGTAATAGGGCATTCTCGTGAGGAGAGAAAATTGGGTCTTTTGTGTTTACTAATGATGGGTGTTAATGTCAAAACTTTTAGATGTCTTTCATCAATTTGTTGGCAGTACTTCTTCACCGTAATGATTTAGCCTGCATTCAAAAATCTGTAATATATGATCCGGTCGCAGATCACCAAATAATCATCATGATATAATTTGATGCAACTCTGCTTCGGAAAGTGTCGTAAAACTTTGTCGTCGTCTGCCCCCTGAGCTAGGCGTTGCCGGTTGTGGTTAAGAAGCCACATTTTATCGTAAGAATCAACTCCGTCGAGAAACGGGTCGTTTTTGTCGTGTATGAGAAGAAAATTTACACTTCATAACATCGTTTCTTTTGATTGTCGTTCAATTCGTGATGCATCCATTTATATTTTTTTAAACATCTTTCTAATCAGGCTAAAGTTGTTGGAAATCGTCATATACGTTACGTCGAATTCAGAAGTAATTTCTTGAACAGTTGTGCATGGATAAGTTTCGACTAAGCTTTAAGACTCTACTCACAGCAAGGAAATTTGTTTAACTATTACTGTGTGTGCGGGCAGTAGTGGTTCCTGTGTTAAACGCGTCGTTAGTGTTTCAGCAATAATTTACTATAGCTGGAACTGAAATGTGAAAATTATGTTAATTTATTTTTTCACCCTGTATTCAACGTATATATATATATATATATATATATATATATATATATATATATATATATATATATATATATATAAGCGTGTGTGTTTGTTTGTGTGTGTGTCTGTGTGTGTGTGTTTCAAAGCCAAAGGTTTAAATCCCGAGTTCGGTTATGTAAAACCGATGAGCTCAAATGAGAGTGAAATTCGAGCCTTGAAATTCCAGTGTTTTGGCTGTCATTGCTCTCGTGATTGCAGACGTTGTTTGACTGTGTAACTAATCATATTATATCTCACATTCTGGACATTATATATATATATATATATATATATATATATATATATATATAAGTTAGCAAAGCATTTCATACAAGGCATGAAAATTGTTAAACAAAATGTTTTTACTATAGGCTGTAAAAATAAAGGTATAAGATTCAATTTGAAATTTATTTATCTTCAAGGTACACTTTCATACATTTTACAAAGTAAGGTATACAAATTTAATTAAAACTGAATCAAAAAATTACCTTGGATTTATTTTATGTAATGCACATTTTGTTGCACGTTTAAAAACATACTTGAACATTTTATATCTATATCATTAATTTCTAGATGAACGATAATGTTTTCTTGAATTGCAACAAAATATACATTACATGAAATAAATCCACCCTGGATACTTACTTATTTTGAAGTACACTTTTTGGCGTTTTTAAATCGTAAAATATTTATTCTTTCTAGTACGATAGCGCGTTCAATAAGTTTCCACATTTTAGCATTAAATGTGTCTTAGAGTCTTGAAAATTATGTTTGTTTTTTCTATGCATCTTATGAGAAGAGTGACTGATTTTCATAATTTCACATAGAAATGAACAGATACAGTAGGAATTAAAATACTTAATACTAAAGCCGCATTAACGCCTTTTTGTTATAGCTGATGAATGTCAAAAACGCAATCCTGGTTCGAGGACACTTTAGGAAAACAGTCTACAATAATATTCTACGTTTAAGTTTACAAATATGTCACAAAAATATATGTTATGCTGCAGACGGATTCTGGAAATCTTGCTCGAATTTAGCATCAGTTTTCATGAGAGATTCAAGGAAGGCAAGAAGTCGGTGATATATGATAAGAGGTTTGGAAGGAATAAGGAAGTCAGTACACCAGAGTTAGTTCCCCAAATAAATAATTTCATGAATAACGAACGTCGTATATCTAAAGGCGTGATAAATGCACAGTTGGATATCAGTGTGAGAAATATACACAGGTTCGCTTGGAACTGAAGATACGGAAGATTTTCGCGAAGTTTGTCCCAAAGATATCCAGAGAAAATTGTCCTGACAAGGATGGGCATCAAAATAATCCCTCTGTTTCCCTATCGTTCAGAACTTGCTTCCTGTAACTTTTTGTTATTTCCCAAGCTTATGGAAAACCTGTAGTAATAAGGAGGAATATGGCAACAGAATATTGTGTTCATTATTTTGCCTCTCGAGTATATATATATATCCGACACAGTTAGACACGGTTAATCAATAAAGAACCACATCACTATATATAAAAGCTTATAAGATATTAACGGATACACACTCAAAACAATGAAAAGCATACGCTGTTGTCCTGTTTCTTGTTCTAAGACAATTGAACAGATGACGGTGACTGTGACGAGTGTACTGTACACGCTCATTGGGGGCACATCAATGCGAGGATTTAGAAATTGTTAGAACCGTACAACATATGCATTCTAACCGGAGTAGATTATTTCGAAGGGGACTATAGATTCATATATGTGCTATCAATAAAAGTGTCGGTCGAAAAATTCTGGAACTTTGAAAGAACCAAATATTTTTTTTTATTCAATGTTATTCTTTTTCTGCAATTTATTTACCCTAACAAGGCACAGTGCCTCTAATCGTTAAAAGGCTTTCAATAGTTCTGGATTTGTTAGGATATTTTGTATGAATTTGGCAAGTGAGATGTCTTTATTTTATAATTTAAAATCTATTAAATCATTTCACATATAAGCGCCTGCTAAATATACAAAACTGGGAATAATATTTTTTAAATTGTAATGCATTTCATATGTGCAGTAGATTTACCCGTTTTACTCATGTCCAACTTGTTTACAGAGAATCGTAGTTTTTAATGTTGGGTTGTTTTTACGCTCTTGCTTCCCGCTTTACATACGCTTGGAAATGGTAAGCATAGAAGAAAAATACATATAAAAAAATGGGAAATATCCTAAAACAATATAAGAAGTAGAAAAACATTATAATAAAACAAACTGCGGCATCCAGTTGGGAACAATATAGAAACACTCTGTTCCATCGCACCTGTTTATCAAGCCATGTTTTGATCTCTACCTTAACTCCCGTTCCATATATCTTTAGCGTTTCTTCCTTTGATTCAATTCTCAATTCACAAATCTTAAAATATTAAACCCGGTCGTTTCCAATAAATCTTGTAGATTTGTTTTTAAATTATTATTTGCTCTGAATTATAACAAACCCGCCGCGATGATATCAGAATATCTTTTGGGAAAATGTTCGTCGATTTCTGACACGCAATGAATCGCACAAATAACAGTTTCGTGTTAGCTGCTGAGGCCATCCCAAAGGATTTTTATACTGAGTTAAAGAAAACGATGTAACAGTTATGTTTTTAAGCATTAGAATTGAATAAACAATTTCATTGAAAACCTATTAGGATGATGGTGATCTATTTTCCAATATCGTAATTCATTATTTAAAGAGGTCGATAATATTTTTATAAAGAAATAGTTGTAAAATCTATTGATCAGTTTAAGATATATATATATTAAAATAACTATTTTTTTTTGTTTTGTTTTTAGTAAATAATGATCCATCTTACAGGTTTTACTCTTAATTAAACGGTGTGCTTTATGAGGATTCGTGTGTTAATTTACAGTCCGTGGCATAATAAGAAGAGTGTTACCAAATGGGATGGGCGATCATTTTCCAAATCAGTAGTTAT
Source organism: Euprymna scolopes (assembly GCF_053919585.1). NCBI lineage: Eukaryota > Metazoa > Mollusca > Cephalopoda > Sepiida > Sepiolidae > Euprymna > Euprymna scolopes. The sequence goes on from NC_136511.1 coordinate 34,662,088, forward strand.
AATTAACAGTAATGTTGCATAGCTGATGTAAAGCAAGTATATATATATATATATATATATATATATATATATATATATATATATATATATATATATATATATATATATATATATTAATTGTCTGTATTTTTTAGATGAGATGCAAGACCAGAGGAATGTAAGATCAAAAAACCGCTCACCTGTGAAAGCAGTCATCAATCTCACCAGCCGCCAACTGAGTCACTCGGAGGAAGCAGTACTAAATAAAGGTCTCAACTTCGCAACAACAACTAAACGCGTTCCATTCTTAGATATCATAACACACATGGCAGATATAGCCTTAAGAATCCCATCAACCCAAGGTGATGAAATAAGATGGAAAGTCAGACAAGTACTCAAGAAATCCAAGCCTCCTAAATCAAACATCTCTAGGAAAGATAGGCTGGCTATAAGAACCCTACAGAGTAACAGCAGTATAATAATTCTGCCAGCAGACAAAGGCAATGCTACTGTGGTGATGGACATGTCGGAGTACTCTGAAAAAATGGCAGGCTTAATTGCAGATGGTAGCTACAGTAAAATAAAGAAGGGCCCAACTTTGAAAACCGAAAGAAAGCTGTTACAAATCCTTACCAAAAACAAGGAGCACATCGCTCTGATGAGATATAGACAGCTGGTCCAGCATTACAGTAAGCTACCACATATGTACAGTCTCCCCAAGATACACAAAGACGGTATTCCACTCAGACCCATAGTGAGTTGCCGAGACACAGCATGCCACCCACTAAGCAGGTACCTTGTGGATATAATAAACCCATAAGCAGGCAAGTCAGCAACACATGTAAAGAATTCTGCCCACTTCACGGAACTGATCAAGGGAGTACCCATCGGTACAAACCAAATGGTAAGCCTAGATGTGGTTAGCCTGTTCACTAAAGTCCCAACTAGTGAGGCACTAGTAGTAATTCAAGACAAACTAGCTGTGGACCTCTCCATAGAAGGACGCAGTGTACCATTGCCAAACTTAATGGAAATGCTGGAAATATTCTGCATAGAAACAACCTACTTCAGAATGGGTACTGACCTATATCGGCAAGAGGAGGGGCTAGCTATAGGCTCGTCATTATCACCAGTAATAGCGAACATATACATGGAATACTTCGAAAACATGGTCTTAGGTTCAGCTCTCTTAAAGCCAACCATGTGGCTAAGATACGTTGATGACACCTTCATACTCTGGCCCCATCAGAAAGACATCCAGGCTCTCCTAGACCATGTGAATTCAATAAGACCATCGATACATTTCACAATGGAGAAAGAAAAAGATAACCAACAGGCCTCCCTTGATATACTCATATCACGCACAGAGCATGGGTGTAAGTCATCCGTATATCGCAAGCCTACCTTCACCGGATAATACCTTAACTTCAACTCCAATCACCCATACAGTATCAAACATGGAATCGCACGCTGCTTACAGCATCGAGCAGAGACAATAAGTAGCGACACGATTACATACCGCCAGGAAATGGTCAGGTTGAAGATTACCCTCCGTCGTAACAACTATCCCGATAGCATACTATCCACCAGACGTGTTAATAGTATAAGAGAGGAGAATGAAACTCAAAAACCTCCAACGGTCTGCCTACCATACATACGAGGCATCTCCAAAAAGATTCAGAGAATATATGCCCCCTACAACATCAGGACGGTATTCAAGAGCGAGTCAACACTCAGATGACACCTGGTACGAGTGAAACCCCGCATGGAGGAGAACATGACCAAAAACTTCATATACTCCATCCAATGCAGTTGCAGAAAGGTTTACAAGGCTGAAACATGCCGCCCCCTTACAGTAAGGGTGGAAGAACACCGAAAAGCGGTAACTAAAGGGGAGACGGAAAAATCGGGTATAGCCAACCATGTCTGGATGGAGAGGGGGGACCAAAACGGCCGAAACGTTGTGACTATAGACACCAAGATGAGGAAGTCAGTCCGACCGTGGATGAAACGCGGATTATTCTGTGTAGCTTAATTGCCATATATATTTTATAACTTACTACATATATATATATATATATATATATATATATACATAAAAGTGAAAGCATTTGTATGGCTCTGTGTGTGTCTTTGTGTGTACATTTCCCTACGCAATAACTCTGTCAATTTCTAGTCCACAGACTCGAAATTTGATAGACAGGGTACTGAGATTTGGGAAAATCGATGCTTTCGGTTTTCGGCCAGAAATTTTGCGATTAAGAGGTCAAGGTTCAACGATTTGACCTTTGAGAACTCTACCAAACTCCTCCGACAATTTTGGGCTTAAACCCTTGAAATTTTAGATATAGGTTCATTGGACATGGATTTAACTTAATAACTCAACTTGAGCCCAAAACAGCAAACTGTAAGAGGTCATAATAAGGATCAAAGTTTAAAAACTTGAACACTTTTTTTTTGCTCTACATCCAAATACGCGAGGAACGCCGAGCACCCACGCTAGTATATATATATATATATATATATATATATATATATATATATATATATATATATATATATATAAACAATCTGTACATGTTATATAGTCGTTTATGTAATGTTCATTGAAAGTGTGTACGTTTTTAACAAATATACTAAACAGATATAGATACCTTGGACAATAGTTCAATAAACGTCTCGTGGCTTGTTATACATTCGCTGCAACTTTTTTTTTATTAACTGTTCACCCCCAAACGAGGCACATTGCGACTTTGGTGTAGGGGGTTTCTATTAGGGGCACCAACTACTGGGGTACTATATTGGGACTTGGGCAGCAAGATGTCGGTTCACGTTACACTTGAACTTCTGCATGTCAGTACAGTTGGGGAAACATGGGCCTGGAATGGAATTCCAAAGTCTAACCGTTCTGGGGAAGGAACTACTGGAGTATAAACATCTTTTACATCTAGGGATCTCTACTGTGTGAGGGTGGGATTAAGCTGCCTGCCGGGTTTGTCGAGGGGGGACTACGTCGTGGGGGGCACAAGTGTCTGCAGTTCGCCAGAGCATTCATCATTAAAATACTTGTAGAACAGGCAGAGGGATGCGATATCTCGTCGATGGGACAGGGGCTGAAGCTTAGAGGCCAGGTTAGGGCCTATCAGATTGGCGACTCTCTGTTGAACCTTGTCTAGGAGCGAGAGACTAGTAGCAGACGCACCAGCCCAAATGTGGCAGCAATACTCAATACATGGACGAATGGTTGCCTTATAGATGTACATGATACTTTCGGGTGTTAGTAGTTTTCTAGCACGATAGAGAGAGCCTACCTTCTTCGCAGCGGCACTGGCAATGCTTTCAATGTAATTGTTCCAACTAATGCTTCCTGTGAACGTTAGGCCAAGCAGTTTGAAAGATGTACTCTCAGATAAAGAGTCACTGAGCATTGCTATTGGTGGCAGAGAGGGTTTCCATTAATTATTGAAGGAAACCAGTTTAGTCTTGACAGCATTGAATATGACCATTCATTTTTCACCCCATTCTACTGCAGATTGGAGGTCATCCTCTAGTGTTTTTGCACTTTCGTTATATCTGTGTTCATTTGTTTTCCTGTCGTGCCTGTTATAGAGTGTGGTGTCATCAGCATCTCAGGGGCAATTTTGTCGGGGAGCTCGTTACTTAATATTAGGAACAATAGAGGTTCAAGGATAGACCCCCGAAGCACTCCCGCATTATATCACATTGTTTAGATGTACGACCGTCGAGGACAACCTAGATTTTTCTCTTATCTAAGAAGGATTTAATTATGTTAAGTATTCTACCAGTGATACCGTATGATCTAATTTTCCTTAGGAGACCCTCATGCCATACCATATCAAAAGCCTTAAATATATCTAGAGCTACCGCTCTGTCCTCCCCCGCTTTGTCCAGTGAATAGTATATACGTTCAGAGATTACAGTAAGGATGTCTGCTGTGGAACGGGCTTGTCTAAATCTATATTGTTTGTCAGTCAGACGTTTAGCATCTGTAAGGTGATGAACTATAGCATGGTTAATTAAAGTCTCAAATATTTTGCAACAATTGGGAGGAGGCTAATGGGGCGATAATTTGATGGGTCAGTTCTTTCGCCAAAATTCTTGAATACTGGTACCACAGAAGCAGTTTTCCAACAGTCCGGAAAGAAAGATTCATTAAGGCATTTGTTGTAGCGTTTGGAGAGAACGAAAGCTACTTCGGCTGAGCACGTGTTTAATAGCACAGCTGGGATGAGATCGGGTACATATGCTTTTGAAATGTCAAAGTGTTTCATGGTAGCATGCATCTGAGCAGGGGTGATTTTTAGATCGTCTAGCGTGGCGTCTGTCCGCAAAGGAAAGTCAGGTAGCATATTAGCCTTCTCGGTTGCTGAGCAAACAACTACGTGATTGTAGGTTAGTGAGGGAATTGTTGATTGCCCATTATTTACTACACTGTTGTAGATTTTCCAGAAGTCACGAGTTCCTTATTTTTGTGCTTCGTCGCTATTTCTTTCTTAACGTTACTTCTAGCTTCTATATACGTCTGTCTTTTTGAACTGGACTTATGTCGGTTTAATCTGCGGTATGCAATGGCAGTTGCGCAAGTAGAAGTAAACCATTTGGGAGAGTGGGGCTTCCTAAAAAAATTTCCGCATGGGAACATGTGCTTTATTTGCCGTTTTTAACCATTCAGTTGTCTCATTTGCGCACTGTTCAGTAGGAAGAGAAAAATATTTCCCCATGGGGCGTCTCTGATAAGATCTCTGATATCTTTCCAGTCAGCTTTTTTATAATATCTCGTAGTTTTGAGCACTGGCTCTTCAGTTTTTGGTCTAGAGTTTACGGCGATTTCTACTATTATCACTTCGTGGTCAGCGTTCCCGAGTAGGCTGTCAGAATTTGTTAAATATAATCCGGAACTGTGGTAAGAAACAGATCTAAAAGCGATGCGTGTTGTTCTTGCTGGTCAGAGAAACGGGTTGGAAACGTAATCATTTGTGATAGGGAGTGAGATATAGTGAAGCTATATGCTGTGCTGCCCATTGCATCTGTGTAAGTAGAGAATCCAATCCAGTTTTTTGTGGTGGACATTAAAGTCACCAAATACATGTGCGCTAGTGTCGAAGGAGAGTGCTGTGTCTATGCTGCCAGAGAATTTGTTTATTATGGTGCAGTCTCTATTCCTCCCTCTCTCTCTCTCTCTCTCTCTCTCTCTCTCTCTCTCCCTACCACGTTGTCTGCACATTTTTATTGACACAGATGACTTCAACATTCAATCATGCATTGTCTGGAAAATGTTGGTTAATCTTGCTGACATCATCTTCGGGGATTCTACGTCCCCACTATGACTTCTGTGAAGTCATTTTCGGAAGCATCCGAATCCAGGCTTCTGACCGACTTTTCTTTGACGTTATTTCCATGATATGGATTATCCAACACTACTTTTTGGTCGCAACTAGCGCTATATTATTCGAGCCTCGGTTCTGAAAATTGAAGTCATGTTGGACTATCAACTCAGACAACCAAATTGTTTTTCCACCTTTATATTTATTCTTAATGCGATTGTTATCTGGGGCTGACAACATTTTTTTTGTGGGCTACATTTTACTATTTCCAGCAAAATGCTGCGAGTGCTCAATGACTCTGTCTCAGTTGAGAACTTGCCTGTCAAATCTTTTCGTTCCAATTTATTGGCTCGAAACTCTCTAAGTGATTACGTGCATTTCAAAACTATAGAATTACGGCATTAACTGCACGTGAACCAAAGATAGACATCGGATGATCCACCTTTGTCGCGTATTTGTTTATGTTAGTTAAGATTATTTTACACGAAGTTAAAATTTTTATAAAATATTTTAATTTAAATATATCTATCTTTAAATATTTATTCGCTGATAACATTCTTTCCTATGTTCTCAAATATATAATAATCTTCCAGCTAATTTGATGTTGACTGTGTAACATTAAAATGGAATGTGATGCCTCTTTGCTTAACAGCATTATAAAGCCAAATGGATTGATATTATTATTGACGGAGTGACCCCCTACAACTCGGTGTAGTAGCTAATTACAATAGAGCCTATGGATCATCCTAGATTATAGTCGGCCATTTTGCATTTTAGTTTTTATTCATTTATGTTTTTGTTTTTTTTTGCTAAAGAGTCACCACGTACAAGATACGGGGCTCGCTCGAGGATAAGGGTTAATGAGTGTACAGTGGTCAAGGCAAAACTATCTGTCGTCGTTAGTAGTGGAAATTTTAGTGAATTGGATAACCTAATGGGATGGCGTCCTGTAGGATTTCTCATCTCCAGCTTGAACATAATAATGTTCGAATGAACAACATTTCTTTCTATGCTATTTCATATAGGTGAGAATATGTTATTTTAGCTTAGATCATAATGTTATTTGAAATATTTGAGAATATTTTTCTTGTTGAGCGAATAATATATTTGTGGTGTTATTCTGACAAATGACCCATGCCGAATAATCGAAGGAACTCAAGAACGCTGCATACAAGACACTCAAATAATGCACTATATTGACAATAATAAGAGTTTTCAGATTACAATTGGAAAATTTTTCAGATTTTCTTTCGATGGTGGAGAAAAATAAAAAATATATATAAAATATGTTGCTATTTTATTTACAAGAAACTTAATTTTCAGAAATCAAGAGCGCATTCAATAATTGATTTCATTATAAGATACATAGACATCCGCTCATATGTGTACATCATTTTTTTCATTACTTTGAGCTAGAAAAGGTGTTAAAAACTATCAAGTATATCCCAAGAAGAGAGGCCATTCTTCCAATAAGTCAATGTGTTCTTTGAGTGGTATTTCATTTAGAATATTTTATCACGATATGCTCGTAGTACGAATTATAATAATGTCAAGGCTTCTATTAACTATAAAATAAAAGACCTTAAAGATGCTAGTGACTAAGCATTTAAATTATTATATAAATCGGATATTTATTTGATGGTGTGTAAATTTTTTTTAAAAATAACTAAAAATGAAAAACAAAGAAATAGTCTTGTAAACGTTTTATAAGGAATTGCGATTATACTAAAATAAAACCCCATATATTTTTTGGATTTGAGAAAATCTTGAACTACCAAAGCCACAAACCTTTTAAAAGTAATCTCAATATATTTATAAAAAAGGTTCAACCCATATCAGTTTATATAATATTAAATTAAAAATATGAAAGAATAAAATAATAACACAGACATTTTAAACAGTCTTTCATTGTGTGCTAGCCGACTATTAGGCATGCAACGAGATGCAGTACTAAGGATCGTCTTATTGAGATTATTAACGTTACTTTCAGTAAAATTCATTTTGAAATATTTTTCTTACCATCGATTAACTCCGGATACACAACTAAATTCGGTGTATTAATATGATAACAATATAAGTTATATATATTAAAACAACAGCGATGTATTTATGATCATGTATCTTTTAAAATAATAGTTTAATATTTCTCTTAATAATGTGTATTTACGTTTTATTTGTGAATATAAATAAAATACATATAACAAGGATTATTTTGATGATGCATACTATACAATATATATATGTGTGTGTGTGTGTTATAGTGTTAATTGATGTTATGTCTTATATATATATATATGTGTGTGTGTGTGTTATAGTGTTAATTGATGTTATGTCTTATATATATATATATATATATATATATATATATATATATATATATATATATATAAGACATAACATCAATTAACACTATTTTCCTTTGGAAAATAATTCTGTCAGCTCATTATGTGTGTTTATAATTTATTAATCGATTTTAAATTGACAATAATTTTAGATATTTATAATAAAAATCAAACAATGAATATTACTATGAACGCTTAAAATTACTTTTTAAGCATATTCCTTTAAATAGCAGAACCCTCATGATGTCTATTGTCTGATCTGAAATAGTCATAAATATTTAACCCATATTTGCGATTTTCAGAGATAAGTTACTTTTGTTTGTTTAAAATATCGAATTAAAAATATAGCAAGAAAATTTTTATTCTACAGAATGATAATATTATTAAATTATGATGACATTTATTCTTATAATTATATCATTGATGAAGCGAGTAATATCACGATAATCACGTAGTATTCGTGGCAACTGTCACGAAGCAACCTTTATGCTTAAGATTGAATAGAACCGATGTGGTTCAAACTACTTAAAACCTTGCATTTTGTAATACTGTGGGATGAAAAGACTTATGAAAATATACTAATAAAAGTAGTGTCTGTTATTTCTTACTGAAGAGAGAAAGTGAAAATAATTACAGAATTCAAACAAATATAAAATGTTAAAAATATTTTATATCTACTGGGTATTTTTGTGACAGTCGAGGATGTTACTATATGTAAGAAAATTTGTGCAAATTATTGATATTTTTTTAAGATTCGAAAATCAAATGTTTTTGTCAAATTCAAACGCGATTATGTAAACACACGTAAGACACGTACACAATTCTTAGAAAAATGTAAATTATGTTGTTTTTTTTTTGTTACAAAATGGTGATTTAATGACCTAACTTGCTCAGTCATTACTTAAACGGCTGCAAACTGTGAAATGTATGAAAAAAAATAATTTTCCAAGCGAAGATCGAAAAATGGCATTACGAATATGCATGGAGAAGGATATAGCTATTGGTTCCTCTTTTAATTTTTAGCCTTGCAACTTTTGGGATTAATTTTCCCTGAAATAAAGTTCAATTTTTACACGTGAGAATGCAATAACAAATCAGCAGAAAAGTTCTTATCAGAAATATGACGACAGTTTGAAAGAAGGGAAAACAACCAATCAATTGATATTTAAGCAATTTTACTGGGTGAGTAAAATGAAATATAATATAAAGTGAAAACACGGACTATTGTACAGAATGATGAAGATGATTAAGGGTTTGCGAAACGTGGTTCGCTAGAATTTATCTGAGTTCGGATAACAGATGGTCATCCCACCAGTCTGACTCTTTTCCTGTGGATGAAATGAAAGCTGAATTCTCACCGCCGTCTTGGGATGTCTGGGAAGAAGACAATATTGAATGGGTAACGTAAAACAGAAGTGGAGTGTCGAAAAAGAGACTGAGGCAAAATCTCCCAAGGCTTTTATAGTTTAATACACGTGACCCTATTAGAGTGAGGGGGGTAGGAGATCACTGCTAGCCAATCCACAGAGCATAAGAGGGACAAACACCATTAGTAGGAGGAGCTACATCAATAAATTCCAATACAACAAATATGTTTCCATACCTAAAGCATTAACATCAAGTGTAAAAGTAAATCATAACAAAACTATATACGAAATCTGCGTTAATCAAGATATCATATTTAAGCACAATTTACAACTGGGCATGTCGGGCGGCTTTCTAGTATATATATATATATATATATATATATATATATATATATATATATATATATATATATATACGTTTCGTGGTTCAATTTTAAATTCTGAAAACACAACATATAGATACATATATTCGATTTTAGAATTGCTTGACAAGAAGGGGTTATTTTAATTCCATTAATCCATAGATTTTCAACAATGGCTCATATCATCAGAGGAAATAAAATGGAAATGAAATCGAATACATGTCTCTATATGTTGTTTTGTTCAGAATTTAAAATTGAATCACGAAATGTATATATTACTCTATTCTTAAATATTGAGCTTTTCCTTTTTGGCTAGGATCTCCTTGAAAGCATTACTTTAAGTAATACCTATTAGGATGTTTCATCTGAATTCTATCAGTGTCTTATCTCGCTTATATATATATATATATATATATATATATATATATATATATATATAAACATATATTAATAAAAACCCTGTGATCGCTTATTGCAGGTCATTTTTTATTTGAAATTGTTATGAATCGCAAACAATTGAAATTTAGTACACAGCAAGAGCATAATTTATTTCCCTTATTTTGGTGAAATTTTAACAAATATTTTGAATTTTTTTCTAGTTTCCGGCACCTTACAGTGTGTATCACTTTATTTCAGGTCTCACAAAATGTCTACGAAAGGTCGATTGGCAGCAAGTGAAAACGAAGATGTTGTTGTAGACCTTTACAAAGATTTATCTCCCGTAAATCAACCCAATGAACTCCCGTAAATCTACCCAATGAACTTGTAAAAGATCGACGAAAGTTGTCTTCATTCGTTTAAAATCCAATGATCGAACCAAAGAAGGAAAAAACACAAGAAAGTCAGTTTCGGCTCGTCATGTTAGAAAAATATGCCGTCAACTTATCAAGCAGCAGGGTAAAAAGTGCTGCTATATTTGACAATGCTGGAGTACCTTCATTGTCCAGAAAGACACGCCGCAATATCTTAAACAAAATTGCATGAATCATTAAGTCCAGAGTAAACCTTTGTTTTAAACCAAACTCATACGAATAAAAATGTTTTTCCTGGGCTAAGAAATACATAAGCCAGCTTCGAAAATGTTCTTTTCACCGATTAGGCCAGTGCAACCCTTGATAGAAAAGATTGCTGTGTCAAAGTGGTGAGTACTGTTGGATTCCCTAGTCCTCATCGATTTCCGCTTAACAGGGAGGTCGGTGTGTTATCTTTTGGGCTGGAATATTATGCGATGAACTCACTGTACAATTTCGTGTTCCGACAGGTGTAAATCTGACAACCAGTCTTATATTTTATTTTAAAATAAGCATTTGTCACCGTGGCTTGAGCACCGTCCATTGGCGCGTCACCACAAATTGATTTTTGTGTATGAGAATGTGCCCTCCCACTCAGCCTAGGTTACGACATCGTATCTTTAATCATTAGGCGTTATTGGATATGATTTTATGGCATGACCTCGTTTTTCTCCAGACATAAATCCAATTGAGCAACCATGGTCAATAATTAAAATGAAAGTTATTACATGTTATTTCAATAGACAGGATAAAGATTTTCAATCAATATCATCAGATGATTACAGGTAAAATAAAAAGATTTCGCTTTATTTAGCTCTGGAAAAGCATTGAGCATTTATCTTTACTTTTTTTTTTACAATATATATATATATATATATATATATATATATATATATATATATAACGTGTATCACATATTTTTTCAAATATTTAAGTATATCTCTTCATTGCACAACACTTAAAAAAGGTTTTACGCAATGAAAGTGGTCTGTCTGCAGCATATATAACAGAGTTAATTATTTTACCCGTCAAAAGTACTAAAAATATAGCCTTTAAAAGCTAAATTCCTGGTAACAAAAGTGATACACCCCTTTCGAAAAGTTTTCAATATTAACATACAACATGTCAACTCTGAACACTTAGTGTGCCCACCATTATTATCCAAAACTGCCTTTACTCTTCTGGGCATGAAGTTTACCAGAGCTCCACACTGGAATGCTTTTCCAATCTTTAATTACGTCGTTTTGGAGCTGGTGGATATATAAAACTTTGCCCACCTCCACTTTCTGCTTGAGGATGCCCCAAAGATGTTCTATTGGGTTGACGTTTGGAGGAATGCTTGGCCAGTCCATCACCTTTGCACCAACTGGTTCAATAAATCAGTGGTGTTCTTGTGTGTGTGTTTTGGGCCATTGTCATGTTGAAACACTGCTTTGCAACCCAGTTTCTGGAGGGAGAAGATCATGCTCTGCTGCAGTATTTGACGGTGCATTTTGGAGTTCATGTTTCCCTCAATGAAACGTAACTTTCCAATACCTGCAGCACTCAAGCAGTCCCAGACAATCACATTCCCACCACCATTCTTTACTTTAGGAATGACACACTTATCTTTGTACTCCTCAAATATGTGTGCATAGCTGTATCGATAGGAGGTAACCTCTTTTGAAGGCAATGTACAAGAAAGACTGCAAACAGTTTACTGAACACATGCCAACAAAGCCCATAGGTTACTGGAACCATGCTCTATGATCTGATGAGACGAAGATAATTTGTTTGGTTTTGATGGCCTTAAGGATGTGTGGCGACGACCAGGTGAGGAGTACAAAGATAAGTGTGTTATGCTTACAGTCAAATATTTTTCTGGGGCTGCTCTGTTTGTCGTGAACGCATCTCTGGACCGTTTTTTTCGTCCTGTTCGATCAAACGATAGGCACATCCCTTACAGCAGGTTGGTATGCGTCGGATATAGCAGGTTGGCAGATCATCGGGTCTTCTTTGCCTTGTTACGGGCAGCGTTTCAACCGTCGGCATTAAATGTCAGAGACCAATCCTCTGTTGCTTAAAATTAACGCATGTACAAACAAGCGAACAAAGGTATAAAAAATTAGATTCTTTTATCTTACATTGAAGAAGTATTTTAAAATGGACTCGATGCAAAACTGTAAACTATGGCCGGCGCAAAACTGCTATGCGTTTGTCGTGTACGGAATTTAAGTTTCCACTGTTTTAAAACAATGCTATCATTATTCAATTCTCTACAATTCTTTTAATTGAAAGAGAAAGAAAGAGAGTAAAAGAGAGAGAGATACATGACGTGCTTGAGTTTTTATAAACAGCTGTCAATCTGATTACATGAACAATTTCATTGTGCATATGTCAACTGTCTAACTGAGCCAAGCTGTTATGCGCTGACATTTTGAAATATCACACAGTGCCTGCGTGATAAGTACGTGCTTCCTCACAAGTACAGGACAATCATTGAACAAGCCTGAGTAATGTGGGGAGTTGGGGCTCCCTCGAAAAATGTTTTTTACCCATTGCATCACACATGGCTGACCAGGTAACTGAGAGTATTTTAAGTTGCACTCGTCCTGACTCAATCACTCACTCCTGTGCGCATGCACTCTCACGTCATGTTGATAGTAGTATCAAAAAGATGTGCGATAGTTCATTATCAACACCCTTTTGCTAAGTCTGTTTTTACTGTAAAGAATTTCTCATTTCTCTTTAATATATTTTGGAGAGGAGTAATTTTTAAGTCTCTGTGAATTTTTCTTCCTCCCTAACCGTTGTTCGTGCACATGTTTAGAAGACACGGGGTCAAACGTATCGTAGACTACTCCCGTGACTTCCACTCCTTAATACCGTTTAATTATAGAATCATATTTATGCTATTTTATTTTATTTTATCTTTACTTATTAATATGTCTTATAGATATGTCTTTGTCATCATTTGTAATTAGTTTATATGCCTTATGGGTCTTTGTAGTTTGATTATATGCATTGTATTATGGATTCTCCTAAATGATCAAACCTTACTCTCAGTACAACAGATTTTTATTACTTTTTCCAAAATATTTTTAAAGGAGAGATAATTCGTGCTATTGGTGTTTTTACGGCCGACTTTTCAAACACGGATCTTACTTTCTGCCAAACATGTTTTGTACCGATCATTTGGGTTCAGCGTTATGCGATAGACTTGTTTCAACGACATAATCCAGTGACTAATTTTTCGAGAGATCTAGTAGCTTTGGGGTTGACTACCATGTTCAGAGTAGCTGTTTTGTCATGGACATTTCCTAAACAAATTGTGTTACCACGAATCACATCTTACAGTTTAAATATATATTGTTCGCCTGAATATTCTGAGATTCCAAAAGTTTTTAAAAAATCGTTTGCTGAAGTTACTAAGCGTGAAACAGAGTGACACAGACAGAAAAAGCGGACAGAGTGTAGCAGGAAGGAGAGGGGAATGGAGAGAAAGAAGTTGCATTTCCGTCTTCAGAGCGAAGAGCAATATCATATACTTGAAATTTATTTCAAAACGATTGTCCACATTGTTGCTATGACAACGAAAACTACGCTAAACGTTTATATGCATGTAAAATGTAAAATGTATGCAGTTGAACCGGGACATACTTGATAATACTGAATATGATCTATTATTAAAATAGTGAAAGTCCATCATTTATTTTGATTTTTCTTGATTTAGGTGTTATGGTTAAGGCAATGTCTCGGAATAAAAGGAGAAATGTACGGGCTGTTCCGGTGGGCCCACGTGTGTTATGCTACTGTTTCGATCAGGAATTTAAAGTAAAAGACGGTCACACAGTTTTTGAAGACACTTGTGTTTTAATAACATTTGAATGAGAAATTGGTAAACTTGAAGTGTCGGATAAAATGATAAAATCATTTTTTTTATTTACTGTTTTTCCTTGTAAGTCCAATATTTCGCTAATAAATAGCGTCTTTATGTCTCATTTAAATTTTATTCAAACATAAGTGTCTTCAAAAAGTGTGTGACCATCTTTTACTGTAAATTCCTGCTCGAAACTGGAGCATAACTCAGGTGGACCCACCAAAACAGCACATACATTTATGCTTTCTTCTATTCCTAGGCATTGCCTCCATCATAAAAGCAAAATGAAGAAAAAGAAAAAAAAAATCATGGACCGGACTTCCTACCCTTAAGAGGCCATTTATTAGCGAAATCTTGGAATTAGATGAAAAAAAGTAAATTTAAAAAAATGATTTGTCCAATTTATCTGACACATCCAAGTTTCAAATTTCTCATTTAAATTTTCTTTTCTAACACACTCCTGTCATATCAAATAACTTACTGTTGATTTTATATGTCGAAACCTTTGGCTTTTGAAGTAAAACTTCTCAAATTCACTTGTTATTTTAGGTTGTAAAGTGTTAACATTGCTCAAAATCTCATGTTCTTTCTACCATCGGATTATTTCGATTTTCAGTTATCGATACTTATGGAAAACATTTCGAGACAAAACCCATCTAAGAACACCGCCAGGCACATAAAGCACCTTCGTGTGGGATTTCATAAAACTCGATCTAACCATTTTCAAATCCATAAGAAACAAACTCACGCACACGGACACACACAAAACCAGTTTTATATAATAGTAGAGGTAACAGATATGCGCTCGATACTAAATATCTTCTGGTCTACCTCTGAATTCCATGTTTAAAAAGGATATGTACTCTATAGTATCAGATCCATGGCAACCAACGTAATAGATGTACCCAGACTGAAGCTGCTTTCAAGGCTGCTAGCAATCACTGTAAAAGAGTAATACAAATGCAAGAGAGCTATATGCTTTAGTCCGTTAAATTCAAAGTAGCTGAGCAGCGGCTTGGTTAGCACCACTTTTTGCAAATAGCAAACAAGATCCTGAAGAATGTGTCTATTTAATTGTCAATTTCATCATTATACTTCGCTTTTCATGTTACATAAAAATTCAATCTATTCACACCGCACAAACAGTAAGGAATGGTATTAAAATAAACAGCAAGCCCTTTTGTATGGCAAGGTTACGTTCTCAATGAATATTTCTGTTTAGAGCACAATTGACGCAGGATAATTGATATTTGCATTTTAAACTTTTATTCGTTATATATGAATATACTTTTATGAAATCATTAATAGGTTTAGTAGAGTGTAAATAGACTAAATTATATTGTGGACTAAGTCCCATGGGGAAGGCATGTAAAGCTTACTCCCAGTGCACCACGGCCGGTCTCACACTAGTGCAGGCAATCAATCGATTTGATTGAATACTAAGAAATATAATTGATTTTAATTGCAATAAACAAATATGGGAGCGTGAAACATTTGCTGACCATCATTCAACACGGGACAGCTAGTAAATTGATTTATGTGTGAACCACTGTCAGAATTGATCATAAATCTTTTATGCAAGACACAAATATATTTATTGGTACTTCAAGATTAACCATATTTGTATATAACATATACAATATTTTCGAGCATTAATATCAGATATTACCTCAAATTCATGTATGTGTGTTCAATTTGGCAATATACTTGACGTTGCATATAATATATGCCATTTTTTTACTTTTTTTTGTTCTACATTTTTTATTCATTATGAAGCTAAGTAAACAGTTCTTTTCATCGGTGCTTAAAAAATCGTTTGTCAAATGCCGCGTTGGGAGCTTTCGCTCATTTAATATTTGATGAGGTTTTCTTTTATGAATAAGAAAAAACGTTATTTTTTGCCGTTAAGGGAGAATTAGAAAACGAAAGTTATAGAAATGTTGCTATATGCATACAAAAAAGACTTGTATATATATATATATATATATATATATATATATATATATATATATATATATATATATATATATATATATATATATATATTGATATTGATATATATTGATATATAGATGAATAGATGCTAGTTTTATTACTTATAATATAAGCTTTACACTCCACATTTGCATTTAATATTGCATCAGGATCATTTGCCAGAACAAAAGCATGATTTCCATTCTTTAAATAAGTAGTTATTACATTGACAGAATGTAGACAAACTCCTACTTACGTAGTAATTTCGTCAAATACAATGTCAGTGTTCAAACAGATCTACTATTGTCAATTAAAACAAGAATTCGGACCCCAGCATGAAGTTTTGGGTTTAATCCATGATAAAGTCCATCAACCTGAATGAACATAGCGAGGTTTTTGTTTTTTTTTACCTTAAAAGTTATAATACACACAGAGATCTCTCTGCATATATATATATATATATATATATATATATATATATGTATATATATATATACATATATATATATATATATATATATATATATATATATATATAAAAGTGAAAGTGTCTCTGTGTGTGTCTGTGTACATTTCCCTACGCAAAACCTCTGTCAATTTTTTAGTCCATATACTCGAAATTTGATATACAGGTACTGAGATTTGGGAAAATCGATGTGATCAGTTTTTGGCCAGAAATTTGGCGATTAAGGGGTCAAAGTTCAACGAGTTTACCTTTGAGAACTCTACCAAACTCCTCCGACAATTTTGGGTCTAAACACTTGAAATTTTAAATATAGGTTTCGTGGACATAGATCTAAGTTAATAACTCGATTTGAACCCAAAACAATACATGTTAAGGGGTCATAATAGGAATCCAAGTTAAAAAATATTACTGTTTTTGTTTTTTTTTATTGTTTTTTTTCTTTGTTTTGCATACGCCTCCAAACAACGGGCAACGTTGAGCGGAAATGCTAGTATATATATATATATATATATATATATATATATATATATATATATATATATATATATATATATATATTCTTGGTTAATATTTTCCAGACTTGAAGCAACCGATGAATTTTAACTGAATCCATACAAGGGTGTCGAATACAATAGTATAGCCAAGTATAAATATTAATTTATTTTACATTTGCATTTATATGTGATTACACATTCATAAGCATGTATTCCACAGCGTGTTACAAATATCGAGAGATCTCATCAGATATTATTGATTTGCCAAAGTAGAATTCAAAAGCAATATCGGCTTAAGAGATATTTATTTACTTGTAACCGCCTGAGCAAAAACACGCTCATGAATGTGTAGTGACATATAAATGCTCATGTAGTAGAAACACTATAAAAATGAGTACACGTATATATATATATATATATATATATATATATATATATATATATATAATTATTTCACGTTTAGAATGTTAATGGATAAAGTCAATGAATTTTACGAAGTTTACATAAGAGTGCTAATTTATAAATAAGGCAAGATATACTTTTTTATATTTAAATAAACATTTTTAATTTCATTACACAACTATGAACATTTTTTACTAAATTAGTATGCATAAGTAAAGATCTTTTTATTGTTCCATTCTTTTAAAAGATTATATCCACAATGAAATCGAAAAGAGGCGAATTTTACGAAAATTGCATTTTAAAAGCTCATGATGATGTAAAAAAAATGATAAAAACCAAAGAGGGTAATATACGAAAATAGGGGAGTAAAATAGACAAAATATCAATCTCTTCTCACCTTATGTTCATGACAAATGTCTCAATAGCTTCGAATATTTTAGAGTTTACCTACTTTCTCTAGATATTAGAGCAACGAGTCCGGAGAATGAAGACCAAATTTCGTAAGAAATGATTCACCCACTTTTTTCTCTTTTTCGACTTCATCCACATTTTTATTATGTGCATTTCAACAAAAAAAAACACACACACTAAAATAATCCTAACGAAAACATAAGTCAGACGAAAGACCCTTGATGTGTGCTTGTCAATGTAATCATTGGCCAAATTTCTTACGTTTTTATATTCTATGAATAATTTACAAAGATATGCCATGAAAGTATTGATAAGTTAAAACATTGTTGAGGTTTAATAAACTTTGTATTAAATTCCACAAGCCAGAGACGTAACTTTAATAAAAAAAATCAAGAAAAGATCAACGACGAAGGTCGTGTAATGTGCTGAACTGCAACGACCAACTTGACAAAGAAGAAAATTGCAATTAGAGGCAAAAGATTGGCTTTCACTTTTTCCCTAATCTGACTTCTGACTAATGTCGCGTAAAATTTAATCAAATTGATATTCAATTCTACTACAGAGTACGACAGAGATATTGGTCCAATTAGTGAAAAGTCGTGGACATGGACATGTACGGAAAAAACAAATCTGAGAAAGAAAATCGAAAAAAATCGTGGCTGGTGCAAAAAGTAAATATATTCGTTTTTTCGCATAATTCGGCAACATATAACCGGAATAACCAATGATAATTCGCCAACATATAACGAATTTGAAAATATTTTATTTCTTATGATTATCGACTCCATAGTTGTTTCTTAAGCTTGTTCCCTAATTTTTGAAAAACTATAGATTTACACTTGAAGAAATATTATAATGAGACGCTTAAAGTTTTAGATCTATCACACTCGTATTTTTATATTTCAGTTTTATAACAATTTAAGTGGATAACCACACATCATCATTGGATAACCCCACATCATCATTGGATAACGCCACATCAAAAATTGAGCTGTCTACTGAAAATGTGTTGATAGTATGTGGTCTTTGGAAATGTTTTTTGCAACACGAAATACTGGGAATACTAAGAAACATTATCTGAGAGAGATCACAAGAAAGCGGCTGTTGCGATACCGAGATATCATCTGCACAAGTTATAAAATAAAAATTAGTATACTTGAAATCTAAGAGAAACATTTTATCAATCTAATTACAAGAAAACCACGGTTTTGGATGCGTTTTTATGATTTATATCTTATGTTAGCTGGACACTCTTTCATTTATAGTCTTTAATTAGTATTTTTACATAAACATCACCACTTATAGAGGCCTAGGGTCTTTCGAGGATAAGGGTTAAAGAGTTAACAGTAGTCAATTAATAATATAGTAATTGTCTGTAATAGAAATTCAGTAACTTTGTTTAATTAAGGGGAATGGTTTATTAAGGACTTGTTTACATTGGTCTTGAAGACAACCATATTGTAGACAGCTGGAAAGCAGGAAAACGAAAGACAGTTCCACAGAGTGCAGTTCTAAGAAAGAACTTTGTTACTGGCATCTAAGTTTAGGTTTAAACACAGATAAATAGTGGAGGCATTATTGATAGTGTTTTCAGCTAGACCAGTAGCTCTTGTGAAAGTTTGACGAGGGGGGGCATAGATAGAAGCTCAGTTGAGCACTTGCCATGAGAATAACAAGAAAGCAAAGGCGAACTCACTACATCTTTCTGTGAAAAAGAGGTTGCAGAAAGAGGAAATGACATCTCCTATGAGGCTATGAAGTCTATTACTCAATCAAAGTAGGATAAGTACTTTCTAGCAGCTTATGCCCAGATGTGGCAACAGTACCCCAAGCACGAACTTTGCTCTTATATAAATAGAGAAATATATTAGCAGTGAGGTATCTACTCGATCGATAGAAGGATTCTACCACTTTCCAGCGGCTTTGGCAACATGAGGCCTCCCCAAGACGAGAGCCATTCATATCAATCGATGCCAGATGGGGATCAGAGCGTTGATGATGCAAAGATAATAGCTTGGTTTTAGATGCATTAACAATAAACAGACACTATTTCCCCATTGTACCACGTGCTCAAGATCAGAGGAGAGAGAATAGGAGAGAACTTGGTTGTTTACGGTCTTAGCTCTGCTACCATAGATGGTAGTGTCATCAGCAAAAATGTCTACGAATGATGTAAGGATATGATTTGGAAGATCACTAATGTAAATCAGGAAGGGAGTTTGGCCCAGGATGGACCCCTGAGGGACTCCAGCATTAATAATGTGAGCCTCTGATTTATACCCAACAACTACTACTCTTATGAACCTATCAGAGAGAAATGATTTGATAATTTCCAGCTATACCATAGCTGGAGATCTTGTGAAGTAAACTTTTATGCCATACCCTATCAAAGGGCTTAGATATGTTCAGAGCAATTACCCTAGAAAGGTTGCCTCCGTCGATAGATTCGCTAATCCTATGAAATATAACTGTAAGCCCATCTGCAGTAGATCAAGTAGAACGGAAACCATATTGTGTGTCACTAAGAAGGTTATTTTTGCTGAGGTGGTTGATTACTTTTCTATTCCAGTAACTTACTCATGATGCAAAAAAGATTTATTCGCCTATACTAGGAGGTATATGATCGATCAACTGAATTCTTAAATGCAGGGCAAACTGATGAGATTTTCCTGGGTGATGGGAAGCAATTTTCCTTAAAACAACGCTTAAACAGTTTTGTAAGTATGAGCACTAATTCTGGTTGGATTTTTTGAGTACTATAATTGGAATACGGTCAGGTCCGGTTGCTTTACAGAAATCAAGTTTTTTGATTAGCTTGGTATCTTCATCATATATTCCTGCTTTTCTATTCTACTTTTCTACATTCGGTACGCGCAAAATCTGTGTCAAGGTGACCCGTCTGCATGCGATCCTGTATGTTTCAATTAGCATTTAAATGATTATATGAATTACATATTACCTAAGGTGAACAAGAAATGGGTTGCTTATGTATCAAGCATGCTTGTATATTTGACTGGATGGGAAATGTCAAATCTCTCGTATAAAAATCATGTAAACTATTTTTCCAGGTGGTTTGTGTATTCCCTCTTTTTTGTTTTATTTTCTCTCTCTCTCTCTCTCTCTCTCTCTCTGATTCTCTCGTACGCTCTTTCTCTTTTTCTCTTTCTCTGTTATCTCTCTCTCTTCCTTGTGTTCTCTGCCTTTCGATACAATTCAGACTCGCTTACAGTGAAGTTTGACTTCCTGTGCAATGACTTGACTTCCGCAGATTCTGATTGAAAAGAACTTGGGATTGGCTTGTCTATTAACTTACATAGATTTGATTCGATGGAACCGACTGTCTTAAGTAGAATCTATGCCAATGTGTTACGAAACAGATTTTCCAGCCGCTATATCAATGAAGTTTGTGTGATTTTTGTTGGTTTCACAAAGGAAACGCACAGGATTTGATAAAATTTGTTCTAAAGATAAACGTTGGTGTATTGATTCAACGCACATGCATTTACGTTTATCATTTTATAACGTAATCAATACATAGATATAGAGAGTTGTTATTAATATCCATTTACTAGTAATTTTCACACAAGTAAAAACCAGCAAAACTCACTGGCAATAACCAGTGGTGTTCCGGGAGTAAGATCGATAACATATCTTCACTAGATTTCTAGTGCACTTAACCTTATTGATGATACGTCGTTATATCAACAGCCGCTTACCACTGATATCTCGCTGATATCGAAATGCGTGTACCAAAATACCTCCTTAAACACTACGTCCGATCCAACCTTTTTCAGTAGACATCTGATTGCTGTGCCCCGTGATCGCTTTTCCTGAACCTTTTACGAACCTTACATGTGTTGTTATCCGATGTTGATTTTAAAATTTCTTAAAAGAGGGAAGTAGTTAATATATTCAGGTGTTGTATTTCCTGGGTAATCCGTTTTTTTTTGTTTGTTTTATTTTAATCTTATTGCTGTATTCAAGTTACTGGTTACTGTTGGCAATTTAGGCGATGTGTTTAGAGAATGGATAGAGAGAGAGAGAGATAGAGAGAGAGAGTGTGAATTATAGTGTAGACACGTTGACAGGAAGTCAAGATCAGCTGATTGGATTGCGTGGAGTCATGTGATCAGGTTAGCTGAATCGTGGAGATTTGGTTGCGACTTTGACGAGAGCAGACGGCTTCGCTGTTGTCTCCTCCCCTTCGCTGATGGGGGGGGACGAATGCTGACGTGGTAGAAATAAAACCTACAACAAAGGCTAAATTCACTTTCCAATCTTCTGTGAACAAACTGGAAGGTTAATAAAAAAAAACTATAGAACCAATTTCTTGTCTTGGTGTGAAATAAATCTTCATCCCCAAAAACAGGTATCAAGACTCCCTCCCAGACGAGAATTTCCAGATGGACCAACGAAGAAGCAGAGGTATGTGAAAATGCATGTCACACACATATTCACACTTAACAGCATATGAACATATGTAATAGAAAGACCATTAGATGATCACACACACAACGTCATTAACTCTGGTAAGATAATCAAACAGTCAATCTTTTATAAATAGACACGTTTTAATATATCATCTCCATTCCAATTTCAACCAATATACAACAAACGCTGATTTATGATACGACAACGTGACAATATGATTTCCACCTTCTATGATTTTATAAACATTCAGCTGTGTTAATTATTTTTATACGTTGTATCTAATTCGTGCCCTCAAGTAGTACTTTTTCGAATATTTTCCCGAATCGATCCTATTGGTTTTATTATTATTATGTTTTTTTTAATTCCTCTGTTTCATATAACTTTTAGTCAGTTGCCAAGTGTTGTGCCTTTGCCTCTCTTCTCTATCTATTGGATAATCACACTGTGATATGCTGGGATGATTAAAATCACGATCTGACAGGATTTGTTATGCTTTTAAATACTTATATTGTTTGTATATATATATATATATATATATATATATATATATATATATATATATATATACTAGCATGGGTGCCCGGCGTTGCCCGGGTGTTTGGAGGTGTATGCTGAGCAAAAAAAAAGGGGTAATTTTTTTAACTTTGACCCCTATTATGACCCCTGAAAATTTATTGTTTTGGCCTCAAATCAAGTTATTAAGTTAGATCCATGTCCACGGAACCTATATCTAAAATTTCAAGGGTGTAGACCCAAAATTGTGGGAGAAGTTTGCTAGAGTTCTCAAAGCTCAAATCGTTGAACTTTGACCCCTTAATCGCCAAATTTCTGGCTAAAAACCGATCACATAGATTTTTCCAAATCTCAGTACCCTGTATAATTTCGAGTCTGTAGACTAAAAATTGACAGAGTTATTTCGTAGGGAAATGTACACAGACACACACACACACACTTTAACTTTTATAGGTATATAGATTTAAAATTTGAGTCTGACAGAATGACAAAGTGATATTGCAAACCGATATATTAAACAAACGAACTTCAAAGAGACAAATGAACACATCAGTAAAAAAAAATTGTATTAGAAAACATTTCTTGATTAATCCACGTTTTTTTTACAGACCTGACGACTGAGGTTCGCTCTTAATAAAAATTGTTTTTTTATAGTCTTAATTTTGACTTCCTTTTTCATAAAAAAACTAAAAAAATATCAAGAAGGAAAAGAAATTTAATTTTATTCTTTTTTCATTAATTTCTTTCTGTGCAAAGCAATTCTTTCAAACTTAATCTGTTTCCAAAATGTTTTTATTTTATTCCCCTCCCCCTTCATTCATTTTCCTCCGCATCCTGGCAAGTATTAAAATAAACCATTTATAATATTTATTTATGGATTTATTTACTTATCATTTCTTTTGTATCGGTAAATAAATTCCATGCACCCACCATGTTTAAGTTTGGGAGTAAAAAATGTACAATGAAAGGGAAAATAATGTATATAAATACGCAATCATAGGTCATTATAAACATCATATATATTTTTACAGACAGCGTTACAAAACTTCCAAATTGGATTGAAATAAAGAACACGATGATTTATACTGAAACTCATCTAATATTAATAATAAAAAATAATAAAAAAAACACAAGTTGTTTGTTTAAGTATTATAAGCAATTGAATATTTTGTTG
This sequence comes from Euprymna scolopes, assembly GCF_053919585.1. Lineage (NCBI taxonomy): Eukaryota > Metazoa > Mollusca > Cephalopoda > Sepiida > Sepiolidae > Euprymna > Euprymna scolopes. The sequence goes on from NC_136511.1 coordinate 34,685,998, forward strand.
TATTATAGATTTTAAAGATAAGAATGCGTTCTTTAATTACTTATAAATTACATTTTAAAAAGTGAAGGAACACGATTTGATTTTTAGTAAACTTTAAGTTTATTTAATATAATTAAATGAAAATTATGCATGTAAGAATATGAATATTTGAAGCAGAACACAAGCAAAACATTTGATATGAGTTAAGACAATAAACAAATATTAAAATTAAACAATTGTTTTAATCAAAATGATTTTTTTAAATCAAAATGAATGTTTTTTAATCGAAATGAACAATATTTTTTTAAATCAAAATGAATATTTTTTTAATCAAAATGAATATTTTTTAATCAAAATGAACCACAATATTTTTAAATACAAATGAACCACAATATTTTTTCAAAATCAAAAACAATATTTTTAATGGGTTTGTATTACTGTACACATAGATTCGAAAAAGTTGCCAAAAACAAATATATAACAAATAAATGTTATCAAAGGCAAGATAAGTTACTTTTCTACCAAACTGGATATATTTTTCGTATTTTTATTCAATGTAACATGTTTATTCAGCTCGAACACCATACAGTGTTTACCGATGTATTGGAAAATTCAAGATGGCGCCTGAGTCCCTCTTTAACACGGTAAGTTTGGGAAAGGTGTTATAAATAAAAAACTGAATAAAATACTGTTAAAAACTCGCTCAATATATGTTACCTTGACATATATTCGGCCGATTTTTAATAGTATTTTGTATAGTTTTTTATTTATAACACCTTTTCCCATACTTACCGTGTTAAAGAGGGAGTGAGGCGCCATCTTGAATTTTCCAATACATCGGTAAACACCGTATGATTTTCGAGCTGAATAAACATGTTACATTGAATAAAAACACGAAAAATATATCCATTTTGGTAGAAAAGTAACTTATCTTGCCTTTGATAACATGTATTTGTTATATATTTGGTTTTTGACAACTTTTTCGAATCTATGTGTACAGTAATACAAACCCGTTTTTCGAGCTGAATAAATATGTTACATTGAATAAAAACACGAAAAATATATCCAGTTTGGTAGAAAAGTAACTTATCTTGCCATTGATAACATTTATTTGTTATATATTTGTTTTTTGGCAACTTATTTGAATCTATGTGTAGAGTAATACAAACCCGAAATGAATTTAAGACCACGAGTGAAATGAGAAAATGAAGAAAATCACATTTACTGTGTGTGTTTACTGTTTATGTAAGTCAGCGGGTTTGGTTGCCATAACAACGTGACGGTAGTGAACGTGTGTGTGTGCGCGTGTGCTTATTAGTAGTACTAATAAGTTTCTAGGAGCGTTTGATTTCGTGTAGTTTAGTTTCGTATATAAGTTTCGTATTTTTTTAATTTGTAAATAACAAGTTATGAAAAAATTAAACCCTTCCAAGATGGACAATAAATAAAGCCATAATATTTTATGGTAAAGGTAAGAGCGTAGGAACCATAGTTTTTTAGGAGATGTGATTATTGGATTAACCAATCAGAAATCGTCTGTGGCACACACATCTCTGTTTTTATATATATATATATATATATATATATATATATATATATATATATATATATATGTGTGTATACAACAGATTGATAATTTCCGTGTCACGTACTGCTATGGAGGTGTGTTTATATAATTTGCAAGAGTGTTGCAGAGGTGGTTGTTTACATAGTTCCCAGTATACTGCCGTATCCACTTAATCGTGTGTATTCTCATATCTTTGGAAGATTAGTTTTGTTTCGTTCAATTATTATGTAGTTATACGGTTAATCGTTTTATCTACATGGTGAAATTTTGCTGTTTTCTCGTACATTATCGAAGTTTACTTTGAAATACTTGGTTCTTATCGCGTTTTTTTTGTGTCACGATTAGGAAAGAGATTATTACATAGTTTAGGTGTCATTTTTGCGGACTCATTATTCATATTTTTGAGACCCCCTATAAATCACCCGTGTAAATGGTTATATTTATTTTTCTTTTCTCGTCTTATATTTTTAACCCTGCTGTTTGTCTTGTTTATTCTTACCGTTGCTTCTGTGATTATTTTTCTGCATTCTGCATAGCCCTTTCATTTTTGTTTATTCACACATTCTTCTGCACTAATTACTCCTTTTATCCGCTATCATATACAGTCGGCCAGCATCTCAATTTCGATTTAATGCATTGTTCATGATCATAAGTCGCCTGGTCACCAGGTCGAGATGCCTCCGTTCTTGTTTTAGTTCAACACAGAGTATAAGTTATACTGCCGATATGTTTAATCTTTTTTATAGTCCCTTTATATAAGTTAGTTTCAAAGAGTTTTTGCATTACCTTACGTATTATTTTCTAATTTACTCAAGCATTTATTTTGATTTGATGCTGTCTGCTTCCAGAAGTAAAAAGTATATGTACATATTGTGGTAGCCTTCTCTTCTAATTAATTGGGTAGTTCTATACTCTCCGTTGCTTCCGGTCGTCCTGTCTTAATACCTAATAGTGCTCACTTTTCTATTAAGGTTAAGATTCTAGCTGTGTTTATTTGCCTTTCTACTTTCATTTGTTTTTCTAACAAGGCGATCGTCGATATATATTTGGCGGTTCTTTCTTTTGTCTGTATCAGCAAATTTGTATTCGGCATAACATATAAGTGGATTGTAAAGAATAATCACGGATATGAAAAAGTTATCTGCAATGTAAGGAACTTTATACAGAAGATTGTTCCAAATGTAATCATCTACACAATAATATATATGTATGTATGTATATATAAATATATATATATATGTATATATATATATATATATATATATATATATATATATAATTGAAGAGATAGAAAAACGAAAGTGTTACCATTTAAACAAGCAACTATTTGTGTTCTAATTTTTGTTTTCCTACATAGTCATCAATTTTCTCAATGCACTTTTCCAGAAATCAAATGCCGCATATCTTTTTCTGGCGCACGGCTTTAACGGGGGGGGGGCATTCTTAGAGTCTCGCACCGGCAATATAAGGAACAGAGAGCTGGAACAATCAGCCAATAAATGTATAACAGTAGTCATCATAACAGCCTTTCTTAGCTATACAGGCGAGTTAAAAACGGGAGACATTAATTGATGATCGCTCTTTATTCTATTTAACTTATTAGTTCGATGAACAATTTAATTTGCGCTTTCTTAAACCTTTTACTTCTTTTTCAAGATAATAATTCAACATGGCATAAATATAATAAATGGTTTTATTTATTTATATTTTAGTGAGGCACTATGGGGCTTTTGGGTATAAATCATTCTTTCTTCTTCACGAAGATTACTGTATAGTTGGCCGTCTATCATAGCTCGCACTTATCTGCTTGCACGCGTTTTATCGCATAAGCCATCTCGGTCGGAATCTCACATCAATCCTATTAAATCCTCCTAATATCCACTTTCTAATTAAGTTTTTATCTCAAGGGAACACTAAAGAAGTATATTAACACGTCACAATATATTGGCTCTAGCAAACTATGGTCAAACGCTGATTCGGTGTTATTTACTTTCGTTGATCCGAAGCACAGATGCACCTTACATTTATAAAGAAAATTAAAATAGAACTAAAAATTATTTTCTTTAGATAATTACATACTTTGTTTGGATTTGACTTTATAATTCATAGCATTAAAATACAATATTTGTCTAACTGTAAATTGTTATATATTAAACAATATATATATTTATATATATATACATATATATATGTATATACACATACATATATGTATATATAGGTATTTGATAATTATTTTAATAATTTAATAATTAGTATAGTAAATAATTATGTCAGCCAATTTAAGAAACTCGTTGCTTATCGTTGAGTACTTTCTGTTGAAATAAAGTCGGTCAATTTAGCACTTATGCGCAAATCATTATATAATGATTAGATCACTTTGATAGACGTTTAAAACATTTAAAAATAAATATTTAAATTTCAACAGTATTTTCTCGCGATTTATTGTGGCCGAATGGATCAGGTCCTTGCTAATGAAGCAAGAGATAGCTTCCGTTTCCGAGTTCGAATCTATCGACAGGTATTAATCGTAATACCGTGCACTGATGATTCACGAAAGTATGAAACACTAGTGTCTTTACGTATTTAATAATTATTATAGTAAATAATTACGCATTAATAATTATTATAGTAAATAATTACGCATATATTATATATATATATATTATATATATATATATATATATATATATATATATATATATAAATAGAGAAATAGTCAACCACCTCAGCAGAAATAACCTTCTTAGTTACACGAAATATGGTTTCCGTTCTGCAAGATCTACGGCAGATGTGCTAACGGTTATATCGCATAGGATTAGTGAATCTCTTGACAAGGGTTTCCTTTCTAGGGCAATTGCTCTTGACATATCAAACGCCTTCGACAAGGTATGGCATAAGGGCCTACTTCATAAGATTTCCAGCTACGGTATAACTGGAAATGTTTTCTCAATCATTAAATCATTTCTCTCTGATATGCTAATAACAGTAGTGGTCGATGGACAAAAATCAGAGGCCTACAGTATTAATGCTGGAGTCCCTCAAGGGTCAACCCTGGGCCCAACTCTCTTCCTGATCTGCATCAATGATCTCCCTAAACACATACTTAAATCATTCGTTGACATCTATGCTGATGACACGACCATCCAGCGCAACATATCAAAGGCTGTAAATGACAAAGTTCTCTCTGATTCTCTCTCCTCTGTTCTCGAGCGCGTGGTTCGGTGGGGGAAGACGTGGCTGGTTACCTTTAATGCATCTAAGACCAAACTCCTATCTTTACATCATCAACGTTCTGATCCCCATCTGGCATCAATTGAAATGGATGGCTTCTTCTAGGAGAAACCGCATGTTTGATAAGCTTCTGGGGTTGGCCTTCACTCCTGATCTGAAATGGTATACGTACATAAAGTCTGTTGCCAAGGTCGCTGGAAAGATGGTGGGATCCTTCTACGGCTCCAGAAGATATATCACTACTGATGCAATTCTCTATCTATATAAAAGCCAAGTACGTCGAAGGATGGAATACTGCTGCCATATCTGGGCAGGAGTTGCTAAAAAACAGCCTATCCTAGCTTGACAGAGTACAAAATAGGCTTCGTGGCTTAGTGGGGGATGCCCTTTTCTCTACCCTGCAACCTCTCTCCCACAGAAGAGACGTTGCGAGCCTATCCTTGTTTTATCGTTATTTCCATAGCAGGTGCTCGTCTGAACTCCAATCTCCCCCCCTCGCCAATCCTTCACGAAAAACACCCGTCTAGCTGAATCCACTATGAAAAATTTCCCCCACTGTTTATCTTTGCCTAAATCAAAACGTAGATTACATAACAAAGCTTCTTTCTTAGAACTGCACGCCTATGGAACTCTGTTCCGTCGGTCTGCTTCCCACCTGACTACAACTTGGATGTCTTCAAGTCTAACGTTAACAAATTCCTAATGACCACTCTCTTAAGTAAACACTTTATTAAATCTCCACAATAACGTACTGTACTTGCAATATCCCTTATCCCTAAGTGGCTTCCGGGCCTTGATGTTGTGACCACAGTGTAAAAAAAAATTCAGGCAAGCCCGTTAAACAGCAGATATCTTAACTGTAGTTTCTGAACGTATATACCATTCACTGGACAAAACAGGGGAGGGTAGAGCGGTAGCCCTTGATATATCTAAGGCTTTTGACAGGGTATGGCACGGTGGTCTTCTAAGGAAAGTTAGATCATATGGAATCACTGGCAGAATTCATAATGTAATTAAATCCTTCTTAAGTAAGAGAAAAATAAAAGTTGTCCTCGACGGTTGTACATCTAAACAATATGACATAAATGCGGGAGTACGTCAGGGGTCTATCCTTGGACCTCTATTATTCCTGATATTCATAAATGACCTCCCTGTTTCGGAGATGGGTATATTTGCCGATGACACCACTCTCTATAACAGATATGAGGGGAAAACAAATGAACACATATCCAAGGAAATAGTAGAAACACTAGAGCATAACCTCCAATCTGTAGTAGAAGTGGGAGAAAAATGGATGGTCAGATTCAATGCTGCTAAGACTAAGCTTGTTTCCTTCAATAATTACAAGAAACCTTCTCTCTCACCAATAGCAACGGCCAAGAACACATTGCCTGAAAGTGCTTCTTTTAAACTCCTCGGCCTAACGTTTACAGGGAATATGAACTGGAATAGATACATTGAGAGCATTACCAAGGCTACTGCAAGGAAGGTTGGCTCCCTCTACCGTGCTAGAAAACTACTTACGTCTGAAAGTATCCTGTACCTCGATAAGGCCACCATTCGGCCATGTATGGAGTACTGTTGTCACATCTGGGCTGGTGCATCTACTGCTTGTTTCAAAAGAGAGTCGCCAATCTGATAGGTCCTGAACTGTCATCTAGGCTTCAGCCTCTGTCCCATCGACGAGATATTGCATCCCTTTGCCTGTTCTACAAATACTTTTATGGTGAATGCTCTGACGAACTGCAAACACGTCCCGACGTAATTACCCCCGACAAACCCGACAAGCTACTAAGTCTCATCCTTTTACAGTAAAGATCCCTTGGTGCAATAAACCCTTTTACTCCAATAGTTTCTTCCCCAGAACTGCAGCTCTTTGGAACTCCCTTCCGAGAGTCTTCTTTCCCACCTGTACTTATATGCAGAAGTTCCAGTGTAATGTGAACAAACATCTTTCTACTCGTCTCCCCTCATAATGCCCCTGCAAATTAAGTCCCTGATAGTAGCCCCCTGCTTCAAAGTGGCACTGTGACTTGTTTGGGGTGAAAATTTAATTTAAAAAAATGTAATCCATAGAATAGAGAATTGAGTTTGTTTTTCTTTTGTGTGCACGACAGATTGACGAAGCAGCGACATATCAACCCGATCGTGAAATTATAACCAACCAAATCAATTGACAGTTCTTGCCACACTGAGATACCTTGCAATGGACGAAGAACGGGTCAAAGTTTGTCTCTGACCGAGGATTGACTCTTATGTGACTGGTTCACACACATACATAAGTATGGTTAAATAAGCTTGTTACAAGTGATTAGAGACTTGTTTAGGTAGTATACCGTATACCAACGAATAGTGCGTTATCGGTTACGAAGAGCTGTTTACTAAAATATCTGATCGAAACCTGCGCATTAATATGCAGCTACATATTAATGCTTATTGTTGTGACTATAAAATGGTAATTAGGAAATCACGGACACGGAGATGAGTTGGAAAAGATAAAAATACATTCGTTCATGCAAGTGCTAAGTCAGTGATATGTATAACGTAGTATCTTTAGGGTTCTAAACGATATCTTTATTATAAATCCTTATATAATTTAGACTATATATATATATATATATATATATATAATTGACACAATTCTATATTAAAATTTGAAGATGTTGAACATTTTAGCGTTTATTCTTTAAAGGACTTGACATGCACAATTCTTGACAGCACCTGTTTCATAGTGCCGAACTAATCATGTAATTATTACGCTAAGTTTAAAAGATAATTATCTTTCAGTTCATCAGAAAAAAAAAACAGAATATATAAACATTAATAGAAAATAAAGGAATATTGATAAGGAAAGTTGGAAGGGAACTTGCGTTCTTCTACAGAGTCTTACGCATTTTTATGTTATTCCCATATGTATATATATATATATATATATATATATATATATATATATATATATATATATATATATGGGGGTGTAACATGACTTTGAATTAAAATGAGATTGATGCGCGATTATTTGTGGAATGTTGATTGATCCCCCTTTTGAATTAATTATGCAATTCTATTTTTAGGGGGGTTGGGAAAAGACATGCACAACTAATTAAATCTTTGGAAATTGTAAGTTTTATTTTGATATATAGTTGTTTTCATCATAAAATTGTAATATAAGAACGATACATTCGGTCATTTTTTTGTTAAATTACTTGATTTTTCGATTTAATAGAATAAATTATTTATTGTTGGTTATGCATAAATATGGTATACAACTAAATATGAATATACAACTAATATTTTTGCGTAATTTAAAACTGTTTTTCATAGTATGAATAAGGTGGCAATTAAAGAATACATAACTGTAAAAATTTATTTTCGAGAGACAAATGTGTATCATGAACTGGTAATTATGCTACATGGGAAGTTTTACTTTTGTAAATAATGTAAAGGAGTTTTGGTAGCCTACTGAATACATTTAGCGTACTGAATACATTTAAACTTTAAGATATTTTGTAAACAAGTTTGCGCATATTTCTTTCTTAAAATTTGAACGTAAATACGAAATCTTAATGATATATCTGAAAATTAAAAAAAAAATATGGCGCCATAGCATCACTAGGAATCCTTTGAATTCAATGTGTTTTAGGTGTGAATAAATACTAAGACAAATAAGAGTTTATTTTTTTTATACTTGTGATTTTGCGACCCACGAATTCAATTTTGCCAACATGCTCTCCAACTGCTTTTTCTTAGGAAGACACATCGGTCACTAAGAAGTAGTTTTGTCAACTTCCGCTCTTCTATAACTATTACAATATAAATTTTAATTAAATACATTTTCTAGTATTAGAGTGTAATATAGCTGTCCAGCCGCACTGATGAGCTGTGGAAACAGCGAAACAGTACTGGATGTGGATGACTATACTGCTCCCTATCTTCGGTTGAGCATATCGGCAAGTGATATACAAACTGCCATTAGCATATCAGGCGACGCTCTTTGTGAAAACAAATCGAGTAGAGGCATTTGGACAATCTCAAAAACGTCGTTAATTCCACACTACATCAGCCGTATAGCGCTATGGTGACAAGCGTTGACTATCATTTGGGCGGTCGGGTTTCGCACTGATGAGCTGCGAAACAGTACTGTATGTGGATGACTATATATATATATATATATATATATATATATATATATACATACATTATAGGTGTGTGTTTTCTAGATGTATACACTTATATATATATATATATATTTCTGTAGAAATATATTTTCTTATAATATATACCAATCCTTATTTAAGAAGCTCAATGAAAATGCAGAGAAATATAAAGAATAAAAAACAGCACGTTATATTCCAAAATTCATGATGTTGGCCATCTTATAATTTATTCTTTACATTCAGTTGACTTATACAATTCTTGACATATCTGTTTTGTAGCGCAAAATCAATCACTCAATTATTATATCAATCAGTGAATTTATTATGCCCTTAACTCATCAGAAGACATAGCAACAATCAATCCGTCAAAAGGAAATGAAGTGTGATTTGACATGATTAAAATCCGAAGATTTGAAAAGAAGATGCAAATATCTTTATATTTTTCCATTACGCTATATTAGATTTTTATCAAACAGAGTCATTAAACCCAACTTATCGTACTAACAGTTTTAATTAATTTATGAATTTCTATCTAATATCCTCTATCTTAATTAATTTATGAATCTTCTTCTACCAAAATGGTATATTTAATAATTAGTAAATTTATTAATTCTAATTTTTGTATAGATACTTATGAAAATAATATCAATAAATGATAAACTATTGTACATGTTAGTATATACGAAACTAAACTAAGCTAAAAAACGAGTGATAATTTCGGTTATAATAACTACTCGAATGATATGAATTGAAAACCATACATAATTCAATTCTATTAGCTATTATAATCAAACTTATTAATGCATAAAATTATAATTTTTAAAATCATATCATTCAAAAACTATTCTTACGTTCTGTTAAGTTTTAAAATATTCTGAAACTCCTTTATATCGTAATTGTACAAAATCAAATTTACTTAATTAAAGTCAAGCAGAGTTACCACCGTTGGGACAAATCCAACGAAATCTTAACTTTACTTAGATGGATTTATTTTCACGAAGCATACACATCTATATTCAACTAATAAGTAATTATAATATAGTTTCAATGTCTTTAACTTTATATTATTGAAAAAAAATTACTCGGTTTCTATTATAAATTAATTCACTAATTTTTTCAATATAAAATGTTAGCATCAAAAATTATTTCAATTTATAGACATAAGTTATAAAGTTATACCTCATATCTACTAATGTTGAATTGAAAATTAATTAGTTGCTTACATTTACTTCCATATAATTTTATTTATTCATTTATATATTTACTCATATTATCATCAATATCAGCACCATCATTATTATTTATATTGAGAGTAATATTTTTAATTTTTACATTTCAAAAACGCAATTCTACATAAGTCAATCCAGTATTAAGAAACATTTTTTCAAACTTATTGCTTATTTAAGTATACTTTTTATATATTCTAATACTCTAATAACTATGTTTCAGAGTTGCTTACTCTGATAACATATTATTTTATTATAATTAAATATATGTATATTTAAGTGAAAACTAATTCTAATTTTAATTCAAGTTAATAAGATTTATAAATATTGTTATCACCTGAAAATTATAGACCATGTCCAACTCAGAATTTTCATTATACTTTAAACCGCCTCTCCTATGTACTCTAATTAAATATTTTAATTTTTTTAAAATTTATTTATCTTTATTAAATTTAACTAATAATTCGAAAATGAATTTATAGACGTTAAGGTAATGATTGCATATATTGCAAAATATATAGGTTATCTTAAGAGATTTACATTAGATATTTCTTTTTATAACTATAACATTGATTTTGACATAAATTCTAACAATTAAACCATTGGCCGATACATTTGAAACCACTTATCAATCAATAAATAATCACCTGTTGCATCATATATGTTTTACTTTCAGATTAATATTAGGGTTCTGATTACTATAAATACACTTTTAATATTATGATTATTACTATTTAGTTTTTCTAATCCATAAATTGCCTTACTTAATACACTCAAGTTTACCATCTATAAACATTACTATCAAACTAAGTAATAATAACATGATCCATTTCTATTCCCTATACTAATTTAATATTTAATTCTTCCGCCACTCCCAACTGTATGCGCGCTCCTTTTTAGCACTCCGCAGTACAATAATATATTATGTGGTCTATTTACTTTCATTGTTCATGTTAAATATTAATTTAGATATATTTTGCCATTCTATATGCTAAATTCATTAGGCCTATATAACAAGGTTATAAAGTTTTATTTATTCTGTTTAGTTCCATATGGAAAATACTTAAGATAATGCTGTTAAGGTAGTTACATATATTCCTCTTTTTTTTTCTAATCTATTTTCCGAATCATGTTTTATTTAAGTCCATTGATTGCTTATTACATCTAATATAACCACTTATAAATTACTATTATTGAATTTAATACTATTTATATTTTACACTAACATGATATTTTAAAATCATACTAAATAGTACAACATAAACATTCATCCCCTTCCCGTTTTATTTACTGTTTAAATTATCCTCAAAATCATTGTTATATTTAATTTACATTTAATTGTTTACCTAACCTTTATTATTAATTTAAATTTATTATTTTCATTTTATTCTCAACTTTATTTATTTACATTTTAGTTCCAATATATCACAATAAAATTTACTTGTCAATTTAAATTTAATAATTTTACTAATCAGGTTTTAATCGCGATAATGCATATTTTGATTCATGTAAACAGTTTTGTATTACTTCCGAACGTTTGTTAAGGCGGATATATGTAGATATTATTATATGTTAATAACTCCATTTTATTTCAGTATTTAATTTATATTTTTATTTTTCTTATTGTTTATTTAATAATAGCTTTCTAGTCCATAAATGTTGTTTATTATGTCTTCCTAGATGATTGGATAAATAGGTTAGGCAATTGTATTCATTTTCAGTTCGTGATAGGGGAATCTATCCCCATACATTCCCTTAAAACCGCCAGTTGGATTTTATTATGTGCAGTATTTTTAATGGAGTGTAGAGAACACATTGTGGATGCGTTATCGGTAGCTGCTGTTACTCTAGCTTCTTTTTATTTGTCACTCAGTCCTCATTTTTATGAGTGATATTTCTGACAAAGAGAGAAGAAAAAGTTGTATTCTAGGTTGGCAGTATTTTGCACGAACAGTCGCCAGACGTCGGAAATTTTCTGTTTCTATGTCTATCCTTGTTGCCATTTCACGAGTAAAGTGTGCTCGAGGTAAACATTTTATCTGGGCTGACGTTATCCGCCTGATAGGGACCCTAACCTTGGATTTACCACTAAGAAGGATGTCCTATCAGCAGGTGCAAAGTACTGCGGCTGCTGTATTGCCATTTCGTGAATGGATTCTGAACCATGCAGTACCTTCTGGTGGGGCCTCTCGATGGCATATTAGTGGGTAATTGTTACGGCTGTACCTTATCATGTGCTATCAAAAATTCTTCGTTTCTTTTTCTTTCTAAGTTTCCCTCCCTGTCCTGCTCTAAGCATGTCTGTCGACCTAGTCCACAAATCCCAAAAATCCATCATGACAATTTTCAAGAAAAAATACACGATTAAACCCGTGTCTCCAACTTCCAACGTTGACCTCCACTACCATGTCTCCTTCTTCAACATCATGGACCTACGTTCTTACCAGGGGTTAAGGCCAAATTCCAGGAGGCTAAACCAGACCTATTATTTCTAAGTTAAAATGGCATTGGACAGACCATTTCCTTAGATGAGTTCGCAATTAAAGGATACTTTAATTTAAATCCGACCCCCAAGATCCCCATGGGAATGGAATATGTGTCTACATTAAAGATGGCTTTCCATGTGTTAGGGACATCTCCAGAGAATATCTTAACTAACCATATATGTGCTTCCGGGTTGCGCTTGCTCCCATTACTGTGTTTATATTTACTCTCTATCGCCCCCACAACAGCAGAGTTTCTATTTTTAAAAGCATATCTGAGAAAATTGTCCTATCTGCTAATCCTTCAGCTAACATTCACGTATGTGAAGACTTCAATGTTTACAATGTGGAATGGTTAACCCATTCAAACAAGTCCGATTATGAGGGGAGGTTCTGTCAGGATCTATCCATTGCTTATGACCTCATTCAGATTGTTCACGAACCCACCCGTGTGCCCGACACTAACGGCAAGTATACGAGTCTCCTAGATCTTTTTCTCACAACTTGCCCTGAACTATGTTCATTTTCAGTTATGTCTCCTCTTGAATCTTCCCACCACACTGTTGTATCAATTAAGATAAAAATGAAATGTAATAAGTCCTCAGACATACCTCTCCACCGTACAGTATATACCTACACTATGGCTGACTGGGATAACTTCCGTACATTTTTATCAGATGTACCCCTAGGTTCCATGTTTAAAAAGGATGTGTCCTCTATAGTATAAGACCTGGCAGAATGGTTAATTGTAAGTACAGACCGTTTCCTACCATCGAAAAAAGTTCCAGCAACAACCTAATAGCCAGCCCTGGTTCTCTCCAGAAGGTGCTGCTGCCATTGCGCACGGAAATCACTTTTTCTATTTCTTCCAACTTTATAGATGTATTGAAACTAAAGCCGCTTCCAGGACTGCGAGCAAACATTGTAAGAAAGTAATAAAGAATGCAAGAGAGCTGTATTCTCAGTCTGTCAAGTTCAAAGTAGCTGAGCAGCGGTTTGGTTCTCACCAGTTTTGGCAAATAGCAAACAGAATTCTGAACAGAAACGTGTGCTCTATCCCAACTATCATCAATGGATCTGAAGTAATCACCTCAGCATCAACTTTGTCAATAACTTTGCAGCTAATTCTACCCTTTGCGACAAGACCGCCAACCGCTAATATTTCCTCCTGTATCAGAAAACAGGCTATGTAATATACAAGTATCTGTTCGGTATGTTGCCAAGCTAATCAAGAACCTTGATTCCGGTAAAACAACCGGCCTTGACGGTATTCCAATTACAGTGCTCAAAAAAAAAATTCAACCAGAACTAGTGCCCCTACTTACAAAACTGTTTATACGTTGTCCTAAGGACAATTGCTTCCCATCAACCTAGAAAATCTCATCAGTTTGCCCTGTATTTAAGAATTCAGGTGATCGCTCATCTCCCTCTCAGTACAGGCCAATAAATCTCCTGTGCGCCATGAGTAAGTTGCTGGAATATGTGTAAAATTCAGAAGTAATCAACCATCTCAGCAAAAATAAACTTCTTAGTGACACACATTATGGTTTTAGTCCTGCTAAATCTACAGCAGATATGCTTATAATTATATCTCATATGATTAGCGAATCGCTCGATAGAGGCAATGTTTTTAGTGTAATTGCTCTTGACATAGCAAAGGCCTTTGATAGGGTATGACGTAAAGGTTTACTTCCCGAGATCTCCAGTATGATCTAACAGGAAATGTCTTCTCAATTATTAAATCATTTCTTACTGATATGTTCATAAAAGTAGTAGGTGATGGGTATAAATCAGAAGCTCACAGTATTAATGCTGGAGTCCCTCAGGGTTCACTGCTGGGCCAAACTCTCTTCCTGATCTACATTAATGATCTTCCAAATCACATCTTTACATCACTTGTAGATATTTATACTGATGACACTACTATCTATGGTAACACATCTAAGACCGTAAACGACCAAGTTCTCTCCGATTCTCTCTCCTCTGATCTTGAGCACGTGCTACAATACGGAAAGGAGTGACTGGTTACTTTTAATGCATCTAAAACCAAACTTCCATCTTTGCATCATCAACGCTCTGATCCACATCTGGCATCAATTGAAATGAATGGCTCTCGTCTTGGAGATGCCTCAATTTTTGACAAGCTTCTGGGATTTGACCTTCACTCCTGACCTGAAATGAAACAAGTCCATAAAGTTTGTTGCCAAGGCCGCTGGAAAAATTGCGGGATCCTTCTATCGATCCAGTAGGTATCTCACTGCTGATGCACATTTTTATCTATATAAGAGACAGGTACGTCCGACGATAAAGCACTGTTGCCACATTTGGGCAGGGGCTGCTAGAAAGGACTTGTCCTGCCTTGATAGAGTTCAAAATAGACTTTGTAGCGTCGGTCCTGGATATGACCTTAAACTTTATCCGATGGTGAGGGCCCCAGCTTGCAGGCCTTAGGGAGTGTGGAGCCACCCTTTAATTGCCATTGCTCCCAGGTCCACTCTGACCCGGAGTGGTAGCACCTGTTAGGGTCCCAACTATGGGTTAAATAGAATACTACTTAAAAAACAAATATACTATATTAAAAAAATCGTTCTCCAAAATCACCAGATTCGGCATTAAATAACCTGAAAAGGGTTGATATGCCGTAAAACAAAACAACCAAATCAAACTTTGTAGCCTCTTCTCTTCAACCTCTATCTCACATTGCGGGTTTGTCTCTGCTTTATTGTTTTTTTCATGGCAAGTACTCGACTGAGCTTCAATCTATGCCCCCCTCCCCAATTTTTCATAAGAAACACCCGTCTAGCAGAAAACACTATAACTAATTTCCTCCACTCTTTATCTGTGTCTAAACCTAAACGTAGATTGCGTGAAAAAAGCTTCTTTCTTAGAACTGGACGCCTGTGGAACTGTCTTCCGTTTTCCTTCTTTCCAGCTGACTACAATCTGATTGTCTTCAAGTCCAAGGTAGCAAATTCTTGATGAGCCGTTCCAGTTAAGTTAACAAATTACCAAATTTCTATTACTAACAATTACTATATTGTTCAATTGACTACTGTACACTCTTGACTCTTATCTTCGGCTGGTCTCTGGGCCTTTATAAGTGGTGATACGTATGTAAAAAAATATGATACGATTCGAGATTGCAAAGGTTTCATCGGTCCTACTTGTTCGGTGAGTATTTACTGGCACTACCCAGTATCGACCAGTTCAATTTATATTCAATTTTGTCTTTCCTCAATTCCCTAACCAAATTTGCTAATGATGTTTTCTTCATATTGCTGACACGTGGTATTTTGAAGGATGTTATATGATTATTTAAGCTTTCATTATATCTACAACATGTGGTCCAATATATGTTCTAATTCTGTTATTATTTGCTGCATCACATTTATATATTACATTAGAAATAAGACATTTACCTCCTAATGGACACGCGTCAATATTCCTGCAATTGCTAAGTGAATTGACATTAATGTTTTGATTATTTAATAATCCTCCTACATTTGTCTCTTTGTTTATTTTTGCATTGTTAGAACGTATAATAGGTTTAACTAAATTAGTCGAATTCGAAAAATATAATTTAACATTATTCCGGTTTATACTTTTACTTAGACCATTTCCAGTAGCGAAATTTTTATCGAAAATTTGAAAAGAATATTTCCGTAAATTATATTTATGTGTGCACTGTTAGGAGGATTAAACCAAACAGAATTTCTACGTCTATTTTTTTTCTTTTTAATGATATTATTGTTGTTAAATTATAACTTACTGATATTCTCTATAACATTATTTTTACTACCATTAATATTTTTTGTACTATTTACATAATTGGATTTATCCATTGCCATATTGTATGAAATGACATGGGACGGTTTAGGTTTTGATATTTTCCTTTCTTCTGATGCTATATGTAAATTGTTAATATATTTTATTTCGCCTTTATAGCTAGTGCTTTGTTGTAATATGCTTTCTTGTTATTATAAATATCTTCATTTTGGGATAATTTGGAAATTCGTTTTGATATACGAGGTATAATTGCTTTTTGCATTGATATTCGCTTGTTTGATCCATATATATATATATATATATATATATATATATATGTTATTATTGATATCAGTATCATTCCTATCATACAGTAGGATACTCTATTAATATTATAAAAGGTGTGTCATCAATCAAATGTAAAAAATACACATTCCACACTATAAATAAAACTGAGAAATCAACACTGCATATCAAATAGAAAATCTGTGATTAGTTGATATAAAATAATAGGTGAAATAAGAAAGCATTGAAAAGTAAAGAGAGGTTGATATGTATCATTAGTTTAGAATTTTAAGGCTTTTAAGAAAAAAATGTATCATATATATTTGTCATATTAATCATCTCCCATCTGACATGCATCAACGTGAAACGTTCAGATAATTAGATTTGCTGAATATATATATATATATATATATATATATATATATATATATATATATATTTAAGAGCCCTTACTAAATATATTATTTCACTCCAAGCCAGATTTCATTTTCAAAATAATTCTGATTGAACACTTGAAGCGGATACGTAATACTACAGATAATAACACGGATAAATAGATATGATCATTTGTACAATTAAGGATACAAATATGAAATACGGAAGCAGTTGTTTTTTTTAGCTTTATCAAAATATAAATTGGAATTTAATTATTTTAATTATTGTCGCTAAAATCGTATTACAGCTCAGAAATAGGATCACGAGTGCAATCCTTATACCGCATAGAAAAATACATTAGATATATGTAGATTTAACAATACTGTCGAATGCATGATAGGACCAAATCAAAGCGACGTAAGGGACTTCATAATGCTGGAGTATTTGTAATAAGGTATATATATATATATATATATATATATATATATATATATATATATATATATATATATATATATATATATAAACACGCTACAATTGCTGAATCTGTGCGAAATAAAAAACAAAAAAGAGGACTTGGCATTAGAAAGGAGAGAGCAGTCAACAGCTGTGATACAGAATTATCAGACGTTTCTAATGTGTGAGAAATACTTCGGAGCTCTAATCGCTCTACTCGACATCTTCGAGCCAACAGAACAATTACCCGATCACAGTCATTTATGCAAGCGATAGTCAAACATCATATACCTTTATGTATATCCATATCTATCTATCTATTTATCAATCTATTTACAACTCTATCTAACTATCTATCTATGTATATATATATATATATATATATATATATATATATATATGAAATAAAATGGAGGTGAAAGGACCTGAATACTCAACGTTTCGCCCGATTTATGCGGGCTTTTCAAGAGAGATGGTCATTTATATAGACATCTATTTTTCATAAGGAAAACACACTGCTCTCACCCATCATTATATATAGCCTCAAATCTTCCGACCCTCTCGTCAATGACCAATCCCTCTTGAAAAAGCCCGCATAAATCGGGCGAAACGTTGAGTAATTAGGTCCTTTCACCTCCATTTTATTTCATATCGTCGGATTTAATCCAGCTCAACAATCATATATATATATATATATATATATATATATATATATATATATATATATATATATATATATATATATGATTACTTATTTAATCACCTAAATTAATTAATTTATATTTTATGCGTAAATTGTTCAGTGTTTACTTCACATGTGCTTAATACATAAATAGAGCAAGGTAGTAAGTTCTGAAAATATATATGGCAATTAAGCTTAATTGCCATATATATTTTCATAAATTACAATATATATATATATATATATATATATATGCATGTAAATACTGCTTATATACTTCACGCATGGTTTTGTATAAAATGAGTTCTAATACATGAATATATTTGCAATAATAATAACAACTATTAATTAGCTGTTTTGATGAATGTATCAAACCTTTCACTGCTTGATATTAGTATAAATTATGTTCTAAGTCGATCTTAGTAGGTTGTATATTGTTATTTAATCTGTTTTCCTAAGTAGTCGTGGTTTGGGATAAATTTGTAGTGATATTATTCTAGTCAATGCTATAGACATAGTACCTAATATATTGTATTTTTAGACTGATAGCTGAAGCTTAATCAAATCACGAAGCAACTCTATCATAATTTTCGGCGATGCCTTTCAGAAGTTATCATCCAAACGATTCATCTACGTATATATCGCTTAAAAGAGCGTATAAAAATAAATCTTCTGCATTCTTGTTTATCTTATGTGTAACAAAATTTGATCTGTTTTGATAAATCAGATAGCTATGAAAAATGAACGATTGATTACGTCAAACAAATGCCGATAAAAATATTTCAAAGGAAATCGTTTCCTAAAATAGGAACTAAAATAATGGCGTGAAATAACGTTATTAATCAATGGAAATTGCGTCGGAAACAATAATATCACGAGAATTCTACTGTGCGAAAAAGAAAACAAGATGGTGAGCTTTAAGGTGCGCCCATCATTCACATCTTGGTAGTCGGTTTGATGCAAACACTGGGAAATTAAGTTTGAACGAACGGCTGGAAGACAAAATGACTTTTTTTATTATTCAGTTAAAACGTTACTTAATAACAAATACTGTCTTAAAATACGCGCATTGGCAATAACAAAGGTTATTTAGCGGATTTAAAAAGCGATGTTATTTAGAACATAGACTATTGGCTTTCCTATGAACACGATGGCTAGGTAACTGTGATATATTTAAGATATAAAAGAGCATATGAGTATCTGTGCCTAAACCTAACCATAGATTCCATGAACAAAGATTCTTTCTTAGAACTGCACGTATGTGGAATTCTCTTCTGTTTTCCTGCTTTCCAGCTGTCAATAATATGGTTGTCTTCAAGTCCAACGTAAACAAGTTTCTGATGAGCCGTTCCACTTAAGTTAACAAATTTACCGAACTTCCATTACTATCGATTACTATATTGCCCTTTTGACTACTGTTCACTCTTTAACCCTCATCCTTGAGTGGCCTCTCGGCCTTGATAAGTGGTGACGCTTTTGTAAAAAAAAGATCAGATTTACAGATTACTGATTATGGTAAGAGGCAGTTTACACAAAGAGTTTCAGCGCAAGTTTATGAATAAGTTAGTGGTTTACTACTATATAACTCATCTATACATTATTACATAGCAAACTATCTAATAATGATATCGAAATCATCTTTTCTAGACATAAATTATTCAGAGTAGATTTTCTTCAGTAACCTGGAGGAATCTACAGAAAGTGTGTAGGATATTTGTATTTTGTGAATCGCAAATATTAAGTTAAGTGTTTAGCTTTAGCATGTGTTCTAAAGAATATTTGGTTCATATTTGAGTATTGGACCTAATTGATTTTACCAACAAAATAAAACATAACATTACTCTCTTTATTATTATTATTATTATTATTATTATTATTATTATTATTATTATTATTATTATTATTATTGAAATATTTTGTCATAAAAAACCTTAAGAATTATTCCAGTATTTTTCACTATTCATCCTTATATATACATCTATCCTATATAACTGTAAAAAGTTTAGACTTTGCATGCTATGACATTTATATAAAAAGTCGTTATATACCCCGCCATATGGAGCTGAACTAATTCACATATTCCTTTGAAGTTCGTTTTGTTAGTGAATTAGAAATATATGTCTATAGGCATGTGTGTATATAGATCTGCATGAGTGTGTGTGTATATATAAAATACAAGCGTTTTAATCTCACTGGATATCTGCAAGAACAGTATTTAATATTGCTGAGTATTCTATTTTATTTTCCTGTAAACTTTTTTTCTAAACCCTCTTCTCAACGGTTTTCAAAGATAACGCTAACCAGCAAAATAGATTTTTATCTATGTTTTCTCTTTTAAGACCTTATCTTTGAAACTCCATACAATATGGATATTTTGCGCATTTATCTCGTACTCCTTGTTTTGAATATTATATTGTATATATGTATATAAAATTCTACACTATCGTGACATCTTTTACTCATATATATATATATATATATATATATATATATATATATATATAATTATACGTGTGTATTTGTGTGTAGACATAAGACATATAATTATGTATATATATATATATATATATATATATATATATATATATATATATATATATATATATACAGAGTGATCTGAAAGTAACTCCCTATTCTAAAACAGCTTTTTTTCTAATGCTGTTCGATGTTTTTCAGGTTTTTCAAATGCTGTTATATGTTTCTCAGGTTGTTGGTGCACGTGTGTGATAATCACATCTATGTATTTGTTTTATTTATCTTGAAGGGGGAATACGTGATGGCATTGCTTCTCTCCCGAAAGGGTTTCTTGTGAAATCAGTTGATGTTATTCAAGATCGACTTGGAAATCTTGTGGCGAATGGTGGCGCCGATATTGAAGTTTAAATAAAGGTCCTTTTCTTCTCATATACAGTACCTTCTACTGATATTCATTAATTGGACAAATCGTACTAAATATATATATATATATATATATATATATATATATATATCATTGTTTATATGGAATAAGGAGTTACTTTCGGATCACCCTGTATATATATATATTACACAGTGATCACTACTTATCAAGGCCCGGAAGCCACTCAGGGACAAGGGTTATTGGAAGTACATTATGTTAGTGTGGAGATTTGATAAAGTGTTTACTTAAGGGGGAGGTTCATTAGGAATTTGTTAACATTGGACTTGAAGACATCCAAGTTGTAGTCCGGTGGGAAGCAGGCAGACGGAACAGAGTTTCACAGGCGTGCAGTTCTAAGAAAGAAGCTTTGTTCATGGAATCCGCGTTTTGATTTAGGCACAGATATAGAGTGGGGGACATTTTTCACAGTGGATTCAGCTAGACGGGTGTTTTTCGTGAAAGATTGGCGAGGGAGGCAGAGATTGGAGTTCAGGCGAGCACCTGCCATGGAAATAACGATAAAACAAGGATAGGCTCGCAACGTCTCTCCTGTGAAAAGGCCATCCCACACTAAGCCACGAAGTCTATTTTGTACTCTGTCAAGGCAGGATAGGCTATTTTAGCAGCTCCTGCCCAGATATGGCAACAGTATTCCATCCTTGGACGTACTTGGCTTTTATATATATATATATATATATATATATATATATATATATATATATATATATATATATATATATACGTACATCGATAAGTCGATTTTTTTAATATTTATGACATCCTGCATCAAATTATAGTGGCTTAAACTAATCAAAAGGAAATAAACGAAAGAAATACAAGAAAGTGAGGTTGTTAAAAATGTATGCTTGCGTTCATTCCTAATTTTATCTTTTTTCTTTCTAAAGTTTGGCTACATTTAAAACATTGATTATTTCTAGTAAAGTACTTCGTAATAATTTAGCTTCTTTTTGGCAATTTTTAAGAGTGCAACTGTCGAATCGTCTCAGTTCAAAGCTTGCTTCTTTCAGAACAGCATTCCTGCAGGCTTGAACTTAACAGACCAAATAAGTAAACATCATTGACGCGTAAAAAAGAGTATTAAAAATCTTCCGGTCTTTGTTATCAAATTATTTCAAGATCTTGTGTTTTTCTCTCGAAAAGTTTCTTTTATAAACTTACTTAACCGAATGATTGCCTGTCGAAACGAAAATTCCTTGCAGACCGAAACTATAAATTAAAGACAAAAGCAAAATCAAGTGAAAACTGTACAAAAGAGAAATAAATCGATTTTGCGTTTCCCGTTTTTTATTTTATTTTATTTTGTTTTTTTGGTGTTTTTGTTTCAAATGGTTTGTGTGAAGGCAAAAATATAACATCAATACGAATCTGGAAAAAAAACACTAAGTACCCATTCATTATAAATTAATTGTATTTTAACTATTTTGATGACAATCTGCATCATCTAGAAAATGCATACATATGTTATTTGAAAATTGATATTTTAAAACTATTTTTTTTTACAATAATTGCATGAATAGAGAAATTAATGAGAAAATCAGTACTGTCACGATACGTAGTGGTGATTTTTTCCGTATTATGTAGTGTTGTGTAATGA
>NC_136511.1:34713720-34773720 GCF_053919585.1 Euprymna scolopes
CTAGAGACATCAAATGAACACATGAAAGACGTCTATGCATTAGAATCCAACCCACGTACACAATCAACGAACCGAAAGGAATCTGGGATACAATGCGTGGTGTATAGCTCACGCACAGGTTGCAGAATTTCTACAAGCCACTGAGCTTCCATCGAAGATCAGACAAGGGAGGATGGGGTTCGGAGGTCTCCCTCCTTCTGCAGCCTTTGACTCTGCTATTGGCCAGCATTTGGTTGACAACCCGTGCTGTGCCGATAGATATAAAATAGATTGGTTCGAGGTGCTACATAGAGCGGACTCCAAAAACCATTTAAAGATTTTGGAGGCCGTCTCTATCGCGGTGCGTCAACCTTCTTTGTGCCGGCAAAAAGAAACATCTAACGCATTGTTTCTCTTTGGGGAACTGTGAATTTTCTCCCGCTTTTTTTTTCTCCCTCGTTGTGCCAACATTTTTAATCGTTTTTAAACGTAAATAAATTTAATTAATGTCCCCGTACGTTGGCACATTAAATAAGTCCCCCTATAGAACTCTTTATTTTCGCCACAATATTATTTAGATTGCTATCGATTTGCTCCTGAAGAGATGATAGCCGAAAGAGCTCTCGAGAAACTTCCGCCTACCATTTCATTTAAAACCATATATAAATTCTGTACCTCTAAACATTTATTTAAATATTACGGAAGAGGCACACACACCAACAAATAGAATTGTGTAATAATATTGTAAGATTAAGGAGTAGAATTAGATCTACCAATCTCTCCTTAGCTTTTTTGCGTTCTTGTCTGCAACAAGATCTAGCCCCAGTTTACATTAGTAAACGTATTGCTGCATCTAAAGTGAAGCCAAGTTAGTCTATGGAGCGTGCGTTTATACGTGACGATATGAATAAGTTGATGGAGAACCTTGGGACGTACATTAGTAATCGTCATCAACTTTGGTCCGTAGTTAAGGGGTTCCTGTCCTTTTGTGATTTTTTCCGTTTTTGCAAATATTTATCTATCGGTGATCAGTTTGCTAGGCAAAATGCTTCCAAAGATAATAGTAAACACCTTGCTCTTCTGGTTCGCAGAAGATATGGGTGTGAACCCACTAATGGAAGCAAACATATTTTCAATTTTTCAAAAACGGTCCTTACAGAAATTGAAAATAGAGTTTTGTCTAGGGGCTTAGATTTTTGTATTCCCCCCACGAGTTTAAATAAAGAGAGAACACTTTCTGCCTTTGAAGTTTTGTTCTCTCAACTTAGACATAATGTGCCTAATTCCCCAGAAAAAATTGTTGGGATGAAATCCAATTTAGTTGCCTTAGCTCACCGATATAGTAACATTCCTGTTGATCATAGCGACTTTGTCTGGAACATAACGCAATTTAAAACGATGAAAGCGTTAAAATCTAATACCGATATTTATATGTGTAAACCAGACAAAGGTGCAGGAGTGGTGATTTTGGATAAATCCGACTACGTTGAGAAAATGGCAGTGATTCTCAATGATAGTTCGAAATTCCGTAAACTCGGCGCTGTCGAGTTGACGGATAATACTTGCAAGAACGAGGCTAAAATGCAGAGACGTTTACTTGCATTATTTAAAAAGAAGGTGTGTTGCAAGGATGTCTATGACAGGATCAGACCCTCTGGGTACCAGCGTCCCAGAATGTATGGTCTCCCTAAAATCCACAAGCAAGGTGTTCCACTGAGACCCATTTTATCAATGGTTGGTTCAGCACAACATTCTTTGGCTCAGTGGCTTGTAGAAATTCTGCAACCTGTGCGTGAGCTATACACCACGCATTGTATCCCAGATTTCTTTCGGTTCGTTGATTGTGTACGTGGGTTGGATTCTAATGCATAGACGTCTTTCATGTGTTCATTTGATGTCTCTAGTCTTTTCACCAACATACCGTTGGATGAGACTATACGCATATGTGCCGACGCTTTATATGATGGTCGCCTGACTGCTCCACGGTTTTCTAAAGAGATTCTTATTGAACTCATTTTAATGTGTACGAAATCCTTGGAATTTAGTTTTTGTGATATTATGTACTGTCAGGTTGACGGGGTTTCAATGGGGAGTCCGTTGGCCCCAACTTTAGCGGATATTTTCGTCGGGTATTATGAATCCGTTATGTTTAATTCTACATCTAAAACCACTGCATATTTCAGATATGTTGACGACACTTTTGCTATTTTTCCTTCGCAAAGTGATGCGTCGACATTTTTTAATAGGTTGAATTCTTTACATGG
The DNA here is from genome assembly GCF_053919585.1 of Euprymna scolopes. NCBI lineage: Eukaryota > Metazoa > Mollusca > Cephalopoda > Sepiida > Sepiolidae > Euprymna > Euprymna scolopes. The sequence goes on from NC_136511.1 coordinate 34,715,964, forward strand.
GGCTCTCAAGTTCACTATGGAAAGTGAGAAGGACAATTTGCTTCCTTTCTTGGATGTTCTTGTCGAACGCTCAAGGGGGGGCTTTCTCACTACAATTTATAGAAAGCCGACATTTACTGGCCTATATGTGAACTGGTTGTCTTTTGTACCTATATCACGTAAGGTCGGTTTAATTAATACTTTGGTACATAGAGCCCTCATGATTTGTTCGCCTAACAGATTGGATGTCGAACTCGATAAGATCAGGGAAATATTCATCAATAATGGTTATCCTGTTGACCTTATTGATGATTGTATTTTCAAAAAGGTTGCGGATTTGGTATCCCCTAAAAAGTTTGGACCCTTGAAATGCCCGGTTTATTTGAAATTACCGTGGATAGGGGAGGGGAGTAATATAATTTCAAAACAGATTCGAAGAAGTATTTACGATTGCTTCAATTCGGTGACCTTGCGTGTGGTATATACTACGAGACCTGCTTTTCCGTCTTTCCGCAAGGATAGTTTGCCTTACATCCAAAATAGTAATATTGTATATCAGTTTAAATGCCAGTGCGATGCTGGTTATGTTGGGCGAACGTCCTTGCACTTTTTGACTCGTATAAACCAGCATGCTCCATCGAAGATCAGACAAGGGAGGATGGGGTTCGGAGGTCTCCCTCCTTCTGCAGCCTTGGACTCTGCTATTGGCCAGCATTTGGTTGACAACCCGTGCTGTGCCGATAGATATAAAATAGATTGGTTCGCGGTGCTACATAGAGCGGACTCCAAAAACCATTTAAAGATTTTGGAGGCCGTCTCTATCGCGGTGCGTCAACCTTCTTTGTGCCGGCAAAAAGAAACATCTAACGCATTGTTTCTCTTTGGGGAACTGTGAATTTTCTCCCGCTTTTTTTTTCTCCCTCGTTGTGCCAACATTTTTAATCGTTTTTAAACGTAAATAAATTTAATTAATGCCCCCGTACGTTGGCACATTAAATAAGTCCCTCTATAGAACTCTTTATTTTCGCCACAATATTATTTAGATTGCTATCGATTTGCTCCTGATAGCCGAAAGAGCTCTCGAGAAACTTCCGCCTACCATTTTATTTAAAATATATATATATATAAATATGATGAATATATATATGTATATATGCGTATGTGTGTGTGTATGCGTGGGTGTGTGGGGGTGTATTTTGCAGAGTTAAGAAAACAGAGTAAATTAAATTTTATAAGCGGAGACTTATCAGGCTAATACAAAGCTCAACAAATTTTATTGGAGCTTATATAGGAAACCATAAGAGTGGAATGAACCATTTTATACTCACCGATGTATAGTTTTGTGACTTCATTTTCCACTCCGTTTTTGTCCTATATAATTATGTATGTATGTATGTATATATATATATATATATATATATATATATATATATATATATATATATATATATGATTCTGGAGCACATCTACACACCTCGGTGACAAAATCCTAAACTATTTATCTAATCTTTTTGACCTGTCAGTTCCGTTGCATCCTAAAATGCACACGTTCCACTTACGTATGGCCATCTCGTCACGCACTCTACTGCTTACGGTCGATCTAGTCATATCGTGTATACATTTTATTAAAACTTATATTTGTAAACATTTCAGTAACCAATTTATTCTTCAAACAATAAATAATTTTTACTTACTTTAGCTAAATTTATTAAAAAACAATTAATACTTCTATTCTAGACCTAACAAGGTCAACCCTGTTGTCCACATATCACTAGAAAGATAAATAAATAGATAGATAGATAGGTAGATAGACAGACAGATAGAGAAGAGCTAAATAACACATTTAACCCTGCTATTATCAAACAGACTTTACACTTTACATCAACCAAATGGACTTAACTCTAAACAAGATCGAATGGAGTCACCCGGTCTAATATTCACATATCTTTCAATAGTAAACTCGTGCTATCCAAACTAAAATGATGTCATGAAAGGGAATTCTATCAAATTTTCACCCCAAAACAAACTTTCACCCAAAAACCCTTTAACTATATCATGTCTGTAGAGAGGTAAATAAGACCCAGAACGCGTTTGAAAATATTCAAAAATATTTCTGAGAAAGTCTTAAAAATCAACAAATGTCACTGGCTATACTCTTTCATATATATATATATATATATATATATATATATATATATATATATATACGACCTTTTTTTGACGATGTCGTGAGTTTCAAATTAAAGCGAACACAGATCAAAATTTGACAGATGAGGGCTCGTAAGAAAACTAATGTCCTGAATAGTGTGTGGTGGGGGATGTTACATTTCCCCTTAAGGTCGCACACTAAGGAGATCATTAATCTTACATATGCTACTTTTGGCACATTTTACAGCTAAAAAATGTTTCAATAGTCATTTGTTTTTTTCTGTTTTGCATATGAATCACAAAATATCTTTTATTTTCCTAAAACCTCTGGGCTTGATAAAAATAGATACTCAAACTGCATGGATCTAAATGATCTTAAATAAGAGAAATAGGAGACTTGATTCCAGATATTTACCATATGTAATATCTCTCCTCTTTGGTTTTCATACATAAAGTAAATTTCACAGTGTAATAGGAGTATTTGGTATTAATGATCTTCACAATCGACTCTATTTACAAAAGGATGGGAAGATAGGACATATGAGAAATGTTTTGAATAAAGTTCTTCTTGCTGTTCTTTCAGGTTATTTGAAACAATAGGAGCAAGTTTTAATCTCCACTCTCTCAGTAACAGAGGTTTTGCGATATATATATATATATATATATATATATATATATATATATATAATTATATACATTAAATCTGACGTAATTGCTTTCCAGAGGTTTAGTAACTAATGAGGTTTCACGAGTTTAATACAAGAGTGATCGACACAGAAGTAGAACTGGGTTTACTCTTTATTAGTCTTTACATGAGCAGTAATATGTTGCAACACTCACATAAATATTTTTTGGTCGGCTTGTTACCAGTTATTAGAGAACTCTTCCGGCGGTACAGCATATTCAGAACGCAAAATTTGCAAGGAAAATATCAGCTAATCCTCCTCATAAAGTGACTATCTGGAGGTTTCGTCAAATGTTGACATACCTATGCATAAAGGAGTTTCAGATTTAATCGGCGTCGTTCAGTGATCGACATGCCTTTAATTTGACTAGAATTTTTATGTGGTCAGAATATGTACGACTTACGTTGCCCTCACAACTATCATCCCTACACATATAAGGTCAAGTCAAAAAGAAACAAACAAAAACAAGATATTGAGCTAGGCTGATTACTCCACAATTGGATCAACTCTAATGAACATATTCAATTTTTAAAGTAAATTATTTTACGGTCATAGTACTATGTTGAACATTTCCTATGCAAATTATGCCGTAATCATTTTTGTGTCTGTTTAATATCCAGGTTCTCTTTATTTAATATAGAAACGGTGTAACTATGACATCCGAACAAATAGAAGTTGATCAATGCTGTATTACCTTACACATAGTCAGATCCGATCCTATTTGAGTCCGAATATTTCTTTCGAGTTAGTTGCAATATGTTTTCTATCTATTTATTAAATAAAGCAAAAAGTCAGAAAGTCAACCAACGCATGCGGATGGATATGTGCAAAATCGGACAAAAATGAGATTCTCTAGAAGAAACAATAAACACCTTAAGAAGTAAGATCTACTTTCCATGAAATACTGTTAGACATGATTGCGTAATTAGCTTAAAGATAAAGTTCGAAATTAAGAACCGACAAGACATGCAAATGAGTAGTAGCGCACACATACATAAGTTGTCATTACTGTCAACTTATATTTGTATTTCCCGCATTTTATACTACCGTTGTATAGAGCACTTAAGCTCTATACATCGATTGTCAGGATTTCACCAAAAATATAATTTATTTTGTTAAGAATTATGTTTTGATGATTTAGATAGATACGAATTTTAACAAGTATCACCATTCTTTTCAGAAACTATAAAAATAAAAATTATGTTTATAGTCGCGAACTTTAGCTGAAAGAAATAGAATAAACATTTGCTTAGAACTGAGAGTTTATTCGTTAAGCATAAGTGTGATTTAACGTATGACGTAACAGTCAGTTGATCAGGATTTTCCGGTTAGTCAGATTCTATACCTCTAAACATTTATATATATATATATATATATATATATATATATATATTTGTCATATTTATATATATATATTCATCATAAAAATATATATATAATTAAAATAGAAAATGAATTGTAAAAATAATAAAATTAAGAACAAAAATATGCATATATTTACTCACACATACACACATACTAATATACATTGACACACAGATATATACATATATATACATATATATGTATATATACATGCATATATATATGTACACACATATACATATACATTAAAATTGCCTTACTCTAGTGAAATTTCCTCCTATTGAATGCGAGCAGAATAGTGCATTTTGTTTCTAGCCGTTTGCTTTATTTGGGGAATCGGTATTCTATTATATATTTCTATAATATATATATATATATATATATATATATATATATATATATATTCTTTAATACTCTTCTTTTAATATGGGATCGTATGATCAGTTAAGAACAAAATTCAAGAAATCAAGCAAGAATATATATATATATATGTGTGTGTGTGTGTGTGTGTGTGCATATAATCACCTGTCATCCCTTTTTTAAGACAGATTCGCCTGATCGAAGACAAGATACAAGCAAACAATATCCGCACATCTTTTTTTTTATTATATTGATATCTATCTATATATAAAAATATATAGAGAGAGAGAGGGAAAGAGAGAGAGAAGAGCAAGAGGTATATAAATTGATGGATAGATAGATAGATCGATAGATAGATAGATGGATAGATTGATGTATTTAAGGGAGAGAGAAAAAGAATCTATGAATAAGTCTGTGTGAATATTCATATATATTTATACATACACACATACACACGCACATACACACACAAGCATATATATATATATATATATATATAGGTGTTTGTGTGTGTGTGTGTGTGGCGATAAAATAAATTCTTTTACGTTCAACTTTAAAAGATCATAACTTCCTTCATAATAAACTTTTTTAATCGGAATAATAATCACTAAAATCGACAAATTTTCTGCTAAATAGAAAAAAATCATTCCATTCTCATAGGCATTCTTAGTTCTGGACCCGAATGAGTTTTTGTAAGACGATTCGGCATTATCACGGCTTTTGAAACATTTTCTTCTCGTGTGGTTTTGCGAGGAGTCGCTTCAATTTAGCCGGCCGGGGCTATCTTCATCTTCTAGGCTTTCGTCATTATTGATATTACGTGCTTTCTCGAGAGTTTTTCTGGCCTAGTTTGAACAAGAACGAGTAAGTCGTGCGTATTTGCATTTTGTATATGCTATCGAAAATCCTGCAAAAATTGATGAAGAAATTGAGAACACTAAAAATTAACACGAATCGATAGCGTGAGAAATGTGCTTAAAATGATATATTACTTGGAAATATATATAAACAAACGAATTAATTCAGAAATCATATATAAAGTAACATATGTGAGAAAACGATATTGTTTTTGCACCAACATAATACATTAATTTTAATTGTAGATCAGCCAATAAGTATCTACATATACATCTATAGATAATCTTTTATCATATTGAAAACTATCAATGAAAGACGATAAATACATCAAAATAAATAATGGTGTTTACAAGACGAACGTCAGGTCAGAAAGATACAATTAATATAAAAGCAGTAACTTGTTGAATTATGACTTTTATTTTGTGATTACAAAATGATATTTTTTGTTCTGTCCGATACAAAGAATGCGCATAATTCTTTGATCCTCTTGTTATAAATATTGTAAGTGAACTTGAGGAGGGTGTATTTTATTGATGTAACGATAAGGAAATCAATAATAACAAGGAAACAGTCAGATTTTATTATTCTTGTTCAGCTTTTATAAGATATTTGGATGAGCACGGTCATTAAATTATGAAAATTCTTTCTTTTGTGAATTGTCCGTTTAAAAGAATCAAAGGATTTAATTTGCAACTCTTTTTTTTATTTCATTTTATTTTTATCGAAGTCTTGAAAAATCATGGGACCACTTTCTAAGGTTTAACACTTCATCTCTGTATAAAATACATAGATATTCGAATATTGTATTACACCTCTTTTCTGGCTCACATTAAAGAAATATAGAATATCAATGTTGCTCTTCTATTATTTACCAGTTAAATATCTTATAGTACCGATTTCCTATGGTTTCTTATTCTAACTGGATTCCAGGAAAAGAACTTAGTCTGTCTGATAAATTTTTCAGCTTTGTGTTATAACTTGAAATAACATTTTGGAGAAATGTGAATCATTCTTCGTAAATGCCAATGTGTGCTAAGCATACCGAGGGGGTCTTATTTGGCTTGCGATTACAGTGTTTGTCAGTGTTTACTCGTAGGGAAAATATACCCATGCCAGAAGGTCCTGAAAAACTCACGTACAGACATTAGACAATCAAGGCTAGTATCAAATAGGCATGGAGGTTTTTCGTTGGTAGGCATTCAAGATTTTCTCTTAGGTGGTAGAATGAACACAAAAAATCATATGAAAATAACGGAAGTATTGGGTTTGAAACATGTATTTATAAAAAGTATCAGTTCACCTTTTTATTGTTTCCTACACTTGCCTTGAACCATTTTATTACGCTGTTATGTTTTCGAATAATATTTAAAATTCGTCGTTCTCGTTCAAAAACTCTTGCTTGATCACGATGAATAATCATTAAAAATAATATAATGAAAATAATGTATAATGCATGCACATAAAACAGCTATTGTACATAAACAAATCGAACACATAAACGAGAATAATTCCCGCTGAATTTAGAGGTATAATATAGATTTAACAAATTTTGAAAGTGTATTATTATTCTTTTCTTTTTAATCGGCGATATTTATTGGAATACAAAGTAACACATACTATGATAATTTTTAATCTATATATATAAAAGGCAAACTGTGTATGTATGTATGTATGTATGTATGTATGTATGTATGTATGTATGTTCGCTTTTTGTTTATGTCTGCAAAAGGCTTTTTTTCCCGGCGGGTTATCCAGGGCGTCGCTCATTCTTAAAACGTTTTATATCACGTCGAAATCATAATATCTACAAGTTAACAACGGGGATCGCCTGTCTATTTAATTTGCCCAACTTTGAAAAGCTAAATATTCCACATTTTTCGATCGCTGCGTGTGGATTCGGCTTTTTCGTATAATAAAAGCGAAACTAATTCGAAGCTAGGCATCGTTCGCGGCGCGATCTCTGGAATGTCCAAAGCAATCGGCTTTGATCAATGCGGAGTTTCTCCTTGTATCAGAAAATTGCTACGCAATTTGGAAAACGCCCTTTAAATGTGGCCAAAACTGCCCCGCATTCAAACAAAATAAACAAACCTCAAAAGACTGCCCTGCAGTAAATAAAACACACTGCCACATCTTCGTAACGCTCGCGCGATGGCCTCATTAAGCGGCCACCTGCTAATCAAACCTCTTTGACTTGACTCACGTTTTAACCCTAAACTTAACACGCTAATAAATTATTCTCCTTTCGTGGCCGAGATGGTTAGGTAGCTGGCTTTTTTCCCTCTCATTTCCACCTTCGCGTCAAAGATTCGGGTATTAATCCTACCTTTCTACTAAGACTTTTTTTTTCTTTTACACCTCCAAAAACCCGGCTAACGTTTTTTTTGACACACACACCTCCAACCACCCGCGCAACGCCGGGTACCCCCCGCTAGTAGTTATAAAAGAAAATAAATACCATTTACCCATGAGTGCATTTGTCTTTTTATATGTATTTGAAAACACCAGAAAAATAGATGTCTAGTTATTAGGCAGTAGACTTACATAATAACGTCAATTAAGACAGATTGTGCATGAATCTCTATCATCTGCACAAGCGATAAACGATACACAGAATGCTTCGAAAGAAAGAGTTATACACTACGTATAGACGTATGTCGGTAGTTACTTCTTTCCAAAATTATTATCTTAGACCTATTAAATGTTGAGTGTTTAAGCAAATTAGTGTGATTTGTGCGTATATGTGTGATGTGAGTGTATATACTAGTCAACTACCGTTACATTTAAAATTTTTAACACATTCTTTGGATTATTTATACCATATTAGGAAGGGTCATGGCTTGCAATAAGCCACAAAGAAAACAACACAACGGAATAGAGTTTAAACAATGTATTACTGGAACAACAACGTAAACAAGATTACAACTGAAAAGAGTAGTAAAGTCACCGAGCAGGCGAGGGTCGCTCTGATGTTTAATCCACACCTGGGATGAAAAGGTCTATGGGTGCCGCGATTACTGAACCTTCAAGAGGTTCTATTTTGGCAGGAATCAGGCTCGATAGACTGTCTACATGGGCTAGTTGTTCTGAGGGGAGAAATTGAATTGTAAAATTATAGTTCAGCAGAATAGTTCCCCATCCTAATATTCGGTTCGAGTGAATGTTGGAAGTCCTTTTTTTATCCAAAAATTAATATCAACGGCTAATGGTCGGTTTGTAGAAAAAATGTCTTCCGTAATAGGACCGGTGGAATTTGAAAACTGCAAATATAATTCCTAGGGCCTCTTTCTCGATCTGAGAATAATTCTTTTCCGCTGGCAAGAGAGTCCTTGATGTGAAAGCAATATGCTGTTTCGATCAATCCGGCATTCGATGTAGCATGCACGCCTGACGCAATATTGACTAGCGTCGCTAGCTACTAATATGTCCAACTGCGGGTTGAAATGTGTTAGCAATAGTTTTGAAGTCAGGGTTCTTTTTATTTCTTGGAATGATGTCTGACAATCTTCTGTCTACTCCCAAGCCTTATCCTTTTTCAGCAATTCATTAAGTGGTACGCGCAATTTGTGCATATTAAGGATGAACCCCTGGTAATAATTTGCCAAACCTAAATAAACCTCTGCAATTGAGTTATGTTTACTGGTGCCGGAATTTCTTTAATAGTGGTCGCCCTATCTGGGTCTGGGCGTCTGCCATCTTTATCGATTATTTGACCCAGGTATTTAATTGTTTGTAAACCGAACTCGCATTTATCTGCTTTGATCTTAAATCCATAAACTTGTATTCGACTGAATACTTGTCTGACATGTTTTTCATGTTCCTCCCTGCTTTTGCTCGCTATGATAATTTCATCAAGATATGCGATTGCAGTGTCCAAGCCGGGCAGCATATTATCCATTACTTGCTGGAATATTGCGGGTGGCACCTTGACACCAAACGCGAGTCGTTCGTATCTGTGCAAACCCTGATGAGTGTTAATACAGAGGAGGTTAGCGCTTTTGTTGTTCACCAGAATCTGTAGGGAAGCGTCGCTTAGGTCGATATTAGAAAAAAACTTGCCGCCATTTAATTTCGTGAAAACTTCTTCTGGACTAGGTAACGGATAGTGAAAATCTTCTAAGGATCCGTTGAGTCCGGTCGCGAAGTCGGCGCAAACGCGAATTTCCCCGGACCTTTTCTTACGTAAACTGCCGGAGCAGCCCACTCACTATATTCAGTTTTAGCCAGTATACCGATGCTTTCTAATCTGTCTTGTTTCTGATTTATTTTGTTCAGGGAAGCTAATGGGACATTACGTTTCTTTTTAAAAACCGGTTCTGTGTCAGGTTTCAACTTAAAATCTGCGGCCATTTTGTACATCTCCCCAGGCCAGGAATATACATGTTTGTGAATGATTTTTTAAAACAAGTTATAAGTTTCTCCGTTTCTGCTGTGCGGGTATCTATTTTCTTGCAGAATGTGGATATAGGAAGAGACGAAACTCCTCCATGCTATCAGAACCGAAGAGGTTTTCACTATCTTTTAGCACATACAATTTTAGTTTTTTGTTTCCCCCCACAAAGTGACGTTTGTAATTAATTCACCTTCAAAATGAATTTTTGTACCATTAATGGCCGCGTCGTTCTGTTAGTTTTTAACATAGTCGGCTTTCGTAATATTTTCCACGTTTTGAGATTTGTTATTGAAAGATCCGATCCACTGTCCAACTGGAATTTTATATACATTAGTTATGTGATTATAGCGTAGTATTTATAAGTAGTGGACATTTTGTAAATTGGATTACTTATAGGGACGGCTTCTCAAGAATTTGTTTACGTTGGACTTGAAGACGATCAGATTGTAGTCAGCGGGAAAGGAAACAATCAGAAAATAGTTCCACAAGGGTGCAGTTCTAAGAAAGAACTTTGTTCACGGAATCTACATTTGGATTTGGGCACGGATAAAGTGTGTGGGAAATTATTGATAGTGATTTTTGCTAGACGAGTGTTTCTCGTGAAAGTTTGACGAGGAGGAGAGTAAGTACTGCAGCTCAGATGAGCACTAACCATGAAAATAACGATAAAACAGCCCTGCAATGTCTCTTCCGTCGGAAAGAGGTTGCAGGGAAGAGACAAGCGAATCCCCCACTAAGATACGAAGTCTACTTGTAACTCTGTCAAGGACGGATACGCTGCTTCTAGTAGCACCTGTCAGGATGTTGCAGCAGTATTCCATCATTTGCCGTACCTGGCTTTTATATAGGTAGAGAATTGCGTCAGCAGTGAGATATCTATGGACGCGGCCTTGCAACGAATTTGATGTATGTGTTCCATTTCAGAGCAGTAGTAAATGTCAAGCCCAGAACCTTTTCAAAACATTGAGCTTTCTCAAGGCGAAAGCAATTCATTTCAATTGATGCTAGATGAGGATAAGAGCGTTGATGATGTAATGATAGGAACTTGGTTTTAGATGCATTAAAAGTAATCAGCGACCGCTTTCACCATTGTACCACGTGCTCAAGATCAGAGGAGAGAGAGTCAGACAGAACTTGGTCGTTTAGGGCCTTTGATGTGTTGATATAAGTGGTAGTGTCGTCAGCATAAATATCAACAAATGAGTTTAGGATATTATTTGGAAGATCATTGATATAGATAAGGAAGAAAGTTTGGCCCAGCATTGACCCCTGAGGGACTCCAGCATTAATACTAAGAGCTTCTGATTTCTGCCCATCAACCACTACTCTCATGAACCTACGGGACAAAAAAGATTTAATAATTGAGAAAATATTCCCAGCTATAACATAGCCCAATATCTTATGAAGTATACCTTTATGCCATACCCTATTAAAGGCTTTTGATATGTTAAAAGCAATTGTCCTAGAAAGGAATCCTCCATCAAAAGATTCACTAATTCTATAAGATGTAACCGCTAGCACATCTACTATAGATCTTGCAGAATGTAAACTATAATGCATGTCCCTAAGATTATTTCTGCTTAGGTGGGTGACTGCTTCTCTATTTAACATAGATTTCAGCAACAAACTCATGACGCACAGAAGACTAATTAGTCTATTCTGAGAGGAAGATGACCGCTCACCAGAATTTTTTATTACAAGTAATACGGGTGAGGTTTTCCAGGGTGTTGGGAAGCCATTCACCTTAAGATTACGCTTAAACAGCTTTGTACATATGTGAGCTAGTTCAGGTTGAGGGTTTTTAACCCTATACTTGGAATGCTCTAAGGGTCACTGGAATTAAGGTTTTTATTAGCTTGGTAACATCACGTACAGATATTTGTACATCGCATAGTGTGTTTTCTGGTACAGGCAGAAATAAGGGTCTTAACGGCCTTTGTCGCTTAGGGCATAATTAGCTGCAAAGTGTTTGGAAAAGAGCCTGGTATTGTCTCCATGCTGATGAGATTTCCTCAGGTCCATTGATGATTGTTGGGATAGACCACAAGTTTCTGTTCAGGAATCTGTTTGCTATTTGCCAAAACCGGTTGGAACAAAGCCGCTGCTCAGCTACTTTGGACTTACTAGACTGAGTATATAACTCTTTCGTGTTTCTTATTACTTATTTACAGTTATTGTTTGCTGTCCTGAAAGTGGCTTTAGTCTCAGTACATCTACTACGTTGGAAGCAATGCAAAAAGTGATTTCTCTGCGCAATGAGAGAACCACGGCTGTTTGGTGTCTTTATTCGTATTTCTATTAAAATCCGCTACACTATTCTGATTCGACAGAATATTAAAAATTGTAGGTTTGCTCTGATTAGAGATTCAGGAAATATGACTTCATGGAATCCTGCTTGCGTATAATTTTCATACTGTAGTTGTCAAATATTAAAAATTTCATCCGTGAGACATTTTTTTATATTATCCCTTACTTCTGAACGGAAGAAAACCGCATGTATATTTATTATGATTCAATAGAAGTTTGAAAAAATATAAAGCTTAGAAGAAGTTCACGAAAATCCCACGGTATTGATTTCGTTTAATACTATTTCCATAATTATATAAAATTTAACATAGTTCACATTATGACCACTATATTCTAGCAAACGTATGCAAAAAATAATGATTGGTTTATGTACGTATGAATATAAACCAACCCGCTACTTCACATTTATATATGCTACATTTTATTATAAATATGCATTATTTTATTTTTGTTATTAAAGAAAGATACATTACGCATAAAAATTGGTACAAACCTGATGTTTGTTCAACCTATAGGGTCCTGTGCAACAAAAGAGGAAAAAAGAAAAATTGCCACCTTTTCATTTTAAATACTTACGATGTTGTCAACTTATATGAAAATTAAATGATTCTGGTTTGAAATTTAAAAAAAAATGATTATTCAGATGCTGAGTTGATTTTGAATGTGGGTGCTCCAGTAGCAAGTTTGTAAAGAGTGTCATGTTTTTGTGTTCTGACAGCAGCATCTCGTGTTTTTGAGATCAAATTTGGAAAGCAAAGTGTGGAGTTTTGGAGTGGTGAATTGTGAGAGTAAAGCGCTCGGTTTTGAATTATCGAATTTTTGTCAGAAGTGTAAGATTTAGAGTAATGAATTTGGACAGCAGTGTGTCTAACTAAACGCCGAAAATTGTTACTTGAAAGCGAAGCATAGATAAAAATCCGTCAGGGCAAATGTAAAACAGTTGACACTTGATTGTTGTAAACAAACAATCCAGAAGTTGCATCTTAGACACATGCAAATGAGTCTCAGCGCTTATCTCTATCTAGATTTCAGATGACAATAAGTTTCCTAGTTTGGAATTTCCACATTATATTTAAACCCCTTTCTTTTGCATATAATTCATGTCGATAAGCGGTGTACAGATATAGAGTTGTTCACAATTTGTCGTTTTTGTTTTTTTACACCGTCATTAAATATTTAATATCTACTCTGCCAAAGATTATGCTTGTCTGATATCTCCAATACAAATATTTCTTGCTTACATCCACTATACCTGGCGTGATTTTCTAATTAATTTTGCCACTAACACATAAAGTTATAAACTCTGAGTTAGTCAGCTAAATGTCCAAACATGGTTAGTCCCATGAGGTGTTTAAACACCCTAATATAAAAAAAAAAGTTTATAGTGTTTTTATTTTGTAAGATATAGTTATCTTGCTGGTTCAGGATACATCTACGGTCCCTGTGGAACAGCTTTAATTACGTGTACCTTGTTGATATTAATATAAAATAATACAATAAAAACAAATATAAAACTAAAGAAAAATTAAGATATTACATTATCTGAGTTCATAGTTACAAGACTGAAAGTGTAATAAATTTTAAATAAAATGAATGAAAAAATACAAAGCATATACATTCTATATTAACTATTACAGAGTATCCTAATGATACATAATATGAGCTTGTATCTACAAATTTTCCCAACTGGAGAAATACAAAAATATATTAATCATAAAACAATACCTACGTTAGTCAACAGGGGTTACTGGACATTCCAGAATTGCAAAGTGACGTCTACCTCTTAAGTAACTATACAATGGCGCACTACAACATCTGCTAATATCTTATCGTGTCTGGAGGGTACTAGAAGAGAGAAAAAGAATAAACTGCCAATAGAAATTATAGTCACTTAAGAAAAAATTTGGGTGACAAAATACTCCATGTGACTAAAGAAAGGTTAAAAGAAATCATTTATCATGTATTTGCATTTAACTTGATGGAAAGTAACGGTTTTCTATTTCTTAACGACACCGACTGTATAGCTTATTTTGAATACAATTCGTTCCTGAAAAATCACGTCAAGTAAAGTTGTGAGAAACGTACTTCTAGTCGCTGTGTTATATTGTTGTAGAAAGAATTATGACTAGAAATATATTTATTTTTCTGTCATTAATCTAATATATAAAATGGCTCTATGTCTGTCTGTCTTTCTTCATGTTTTAAAACTCTATCACCGCCAAAACTATAAGTTGCAGAGCGGCGCTAGGGACCTCAAATAATTGGTTATATTACGTACTTCTTTTTTATGGCTCTTCAGCTGGTTAAAATAGTTTTTTCGGGGTCAAAAATAGGTCAAAATTGAGAATAACCGTTATAAATCTTGTACATTAATCATAGTTTATTTTTTTTATGTTTAATCCGTTCATACGCATGTCATATTAGTACAGAGGTAACGCCACCTAGATGTGGCTGCTAGAGTTTCGATTTCGATTCTAACTCATGGCACACAGATACTTCTTTTTTTCTTTTGAAATCACGACTCTGTAATAATACATACGGAATCTGGACAAACTAAAACATATTTAAGCGTATTTTACGCCCGGGCAAAGCCGAGTGTCCCACCCACACTAGTCGTATTTATTAAATTTACTATGTCTGTCTGTCTATCTCCATATTTTAAAACTCTATCTTTTTCTAAACTGAAATTGAAGAGCGGCACTAGAGGCCACAACTGATTGGATTGATTATGGACCGCTCTTTATGTGCCTTTAGCCGGCGATTGTGGTTGTTATAATATGCATATTGAGGCTTGATATATTTATAGTTAGTTCTAGATTTTAGGTGTTATAAAAGTGGGTGTAAGATGGGTACAGGCGAGTTATTTTTATTTTTAATTTTGGTTTTACATTTTATTTATTTACGTTATTTATTTATTGTTAGTTATTGAATGCAGTTAGAATATTTATCCCGATATCAAATAAGATCTTGTTAATAAAGGGCGGCGGTTATTTTAATTAATATAGCTTCTAGTAATTTAAGTGTTTGTGTGCAATTGTTAAGGTATCGGATTTTAGTATTGTTAGTTAAGATATTTCTAATGCTGGTAGGTAATGTTGTAGGTTTTTATCATGTAATTTAAGGCGTTGTTTTATAGCGCTATTGTCTGCTAAATTGTAGATTAGTTGTCGGGAGAGTGTTGTGATGTGGCCTACGTATCCTATGTATGTATTGTATAAGTTTTTAGAAGTGTTCGGAGCGATTATTCGAAATGGGCAAATAAATTCATACAGTACATTGGTTTGGTTTTGTGTGGTCTTATTCTTATTATTTTTTTAATTATTAGATTGGAAGTTTTCAATTTATTATATATTATTAGCTGAATCTTTTTGCGTAGTTGGTGTCTTTTTTTATCTTTTAATTAGGTGTGTTATTGTTTTTTCGTCTGTTTTATATCGAAACCTTATATAAGTATATTAGATATGAACTATGTTTGATAATCATTTACAGAGTTCCAAGTACTAAAATCGTAGACATTTAACTTTACGACGTCGATTTTGTAAACAGGGCGTCGTACAGTAACGCGAAAGTGTGTTTAACAGTTATAAGAATTGTAAAGAAGCTTAGTTTGAAGAACATTCTACTGGTCCTTGGACCATGGAAAATTTTTTATATTTTTTGTGTTGCAATAAGTCGAGATCTTGCTACGAATATCTTACAAGAATGAACTAATGGGTGGCGCCTGGTAAACTATCATCCAGGTAGACCACGAAGAAGGACAGCGAAAACGACAGAGAAAAGAAGTAGCTAGCGACGTCTTTAAAATTGGAAGATGAAGTAATAGAATATAAGTAAATATCCTATTCGTTTTCGGTACTTTCTCAAGGCAAGGCAGAGTGGTCGGTGCGACAGTATAGCATGTAGACTATTATAAATTATGCCCCATATTGAAATGTACCTTATTGTTATATAGAAAAGTATTGTATTTTGGTTCAAATTAAGTCCTAAAATAATCCAGTAAAGTTTAGTTGCATCAGAACGGAAGTCTTCAATTTTCCAGCTGCAGTAACAGTCAATCTTAATCTTTTATCCAGACAAGGGTCCTTTTCACGAAGAGAATCATTGATTCTGTCTGAGGCAAGACAAACACCTGCGGTTCTGATGCGAAAAAAATATTGCTTTTAAGTCCATTAAGCACGTTTACGACTAATGCATCATCTGTTCTTCTACAATTACCGCATGAGAACATATATTGTATAATATTAAGAGTGGGGAAAACGTGTTCACTGTAAATCTAAATCTAATCTGTTGATCTCATTTAATTTCCATAAAACCATAATTTTGAATATAAATTATAAAAAATGTCGTTTACTTTATCACAAGTTATGGATGCTATGAATATTTGCTGATTATTAAATTGGGAGAGTCTCATATTTTTATTCTAATTGCATTAAAAATAAACAGATATTGGCAAACATTGCGTAATTCGTCGCAATGAAATAAGAAATATGGTCAAATATGAACATGGCGAATTAATTACAAACTTATAACAACGTAATTTTCATGCATATCACAAGATCACTATCAATGTTTTAGGTTTCAAAGTAATACATATGACACTAGAATACAAGCAAGATTTTATTCAATATAAACAAGTGACGCATGCACTGTCCTGTCCATGAGTGCACAGTGAACGAGGCACGAAAAAATGGCTAAGTTAAACATCCCCCCTCATTTAACCCCCAAATCCCCAAGGGGCGTCATTACCTGGAGAAAATGAACAAACGGTGCAGTTTTAGGCCTTAACATATATAAATTTGAGTTCTGCACCATGCAAAAAAGGAAATGGGCATGTCTATCATTTGCCCCCCCCATTTAGCTTTTAAAGTCTCCAAAACCTTAACATATTCAAAATTTGAGGTCAGCACCATGCAAAACTGCTAAATAAACATACACAGAAAATTTTGGACAAATATGGTAAAATAGTCCCCAAAATGGAGTGTTTTATTAGCCCCCTAAGTGTCCCTGGGGCACATCCGAGAGTTATCGCGAAGTATAGACAAACAAAATTATACAGAAATTAGTTAGTTACAACTTTTCAGAAAGTTTTATAAAGATCCAATATTTATAAGCACAAAAGTGTAAATTTTAGCCATTTTTACCAAAAAGGAATCCCCAGGGAAGCAAACGGAATTTTTCCCGGAAAATCCGTTCTGTTACATATTTACTTATATCATGTATAATGTTTGTGTAAAAATTTTAAAAAATCTCAAGTCGTAGTTATTGAGAAAAATGCGGACAGATGAACGGACGAGCAGACGAATGAATGAACTGACAAGGGTGAATTTACAGGCCCACCCTCTTTTTGTCGAGGGATCAAAAACAATAAATAACTGAAATATAAGTAAGTTTTAAAATTCGCAGAAATTCTTGTCCATTCGTGTGTATAGTTGATCAAAACAAACATCCGTTTGCATATATGCTTTGGCAAAAATAATTAGCAAATGAAAAAATCCTTATGATTAGAAAAATGAAGTATAATAATTTTGTTAATTTTATTCATTGCGAACCATTATCCTCGTGTTTTTCTTAGTTGCTTCACGACGTTTCTGGCCCGTGGCGCAGTTAATAGCGACGTTGAATCTCTACGATTCCAGGTGAGGGTTGTCTGAAAAAAGCGGGTTCAATCCTATCCAAAGCCGGCCAGAGGCTTACTTGGCCAACACATGGTGAGACGACAATAACGTTAGTAATTGTAGTGGATGCACTCAGGAGATTCAGAGTGCCTATCTGTCGTTTGAAAAGAAATTAAACGTTTTCAAATGTTTAAATTAGAAAATTAATAAATTCGTTTTTCATTCATGTTATCATAAAACGTCGATGTTTTTTTTGTATTTTTATATTGTTCAAAGACACATAGCTATACTAATGTTTTTGAAACAAACCTGTCATACAATCAATACTTTTTAGCGTCATTTTCATGCAGCCAAAACAACTCTTGATAATAGATCAAAAGAGAAATCAGTAAACTGTCTAACCATAAACAAAGTTATGATTATACATTAAAAGGTACGCACGTTTAATCATCAGAAATTCATATTTAATTGAATTCGGGGAGTATAACGCTTGGGTTCCACCGTCCGACCGACGTGCGTATATTTATTTTCTCTACTGACGAATGCAAAAACTATATATATATATATATATATATATATATATATATATATATATATATATATATATATATATATATATAAACACACACTCATATATATATATATATATATATATAATTCAAACACTATTATGTTTGAATATACGATTTAGTTTTATTATTTAGTAATGCTCTAAACATCACTAATTTTCCGACCAAATTTGAAGCTAATTTTACAGTTCATAGGGCACCTTTCAATTTACTTCAAGTCATAATAAAAATTTCGTTCATTAAAACAAAAGTCATAATAAAATTTCTCGTAAGAAAGTGAGATACGGTTTCTTCTGATTGGCTGTTAGTTTCCATAGCAACCTTTTCGTCGTCGACACCTTCAGAAATAAGAATGGGGATGTTGCTCGCATGCCATCTAATCTGCTTTATAGGGAGAGTTAACAAAATGGATGCTATTTGCCGTTTTAGGGTTGATAATATTTTGTTTTCGACGTCGGCCGTTTATTCTGTTTCTGTCTTTTCCCTCCCTTCTTTCTGTTTATTTACTTAATTACGTATTTTATTTGGTTTATTTATTTAGTCAATTTAAGAAGTTGGTAATATTAGTTTATGGATTTTTGACAATGCATATGATATTGAACACAGAACAGAAAACATTACTTAAAATCAAAACCTGACAAATCATGGATTACATAGAAAAATGCAAGCAGAAAAAGTAATATGGTTAAGATTAAGATTAGAAAACTAAAATGACTAGTTGTTGAAACTTTAAAAAATACAAGATATTCAATTAAAAATAAATAAATTTATAATTTATAATATTACAGCATTAAGAATTAATATATAATGTTAATAGAATTTTAAAAAAATCTTAATGTTGCAATATCTGAAGTAATTAATTTGTTATATTTTTACTATTATGCTAGAATAACTTGTCATTTTCATTTCCAGTTTAAACAACTAGTCCTTTTATTTTAAAAGCTTAATCGTAACGATATTACTTTACCTAGTCGCATTTTCCTATGTAATATCTATGTATATATATATATATATATATATATATATATATATATATATATATATATATATATATATATATATATATATACAGGGTGTCCGTAAAGTTACTATACAGTCTTACAATTAAATGTAAAAAAAAATATTAACTATTAATACAAATATAATACAATAAAACAATAAGACTGTATAGTAACTTTACGGACACCCTGTATATTGGGGGTCGTTCAAGAAGCAAAATCATTTTTTTATAAAACCTTAAAAGTTTAAGAGTTACGAAGACATGTGCGTTATTATTAAAACGAGCGACTTTTTATTGGACTGGAATTAATTTTTCTACATAGTCACTACTATTCCCGATGTTTAATTGTATTTTGCTGGCGATGAACTATGTCTAATACAAAGGGCCTTCCAAAAAGAAAACGAATTTTTAACTCAAAACATTAAACGTCTACAAAGCCAAGAGTAGTTCTATTGAAAAGTGCGACTATTTGTACTTATATTTATATTTCTACATAGTGTCTGCCGTGCGTAATCCACATTTGTCAAGAAATAAATGACGTATCTCTGTTTTAGCATCCTCCCAGGGAGGAATCTCCTTTATAGAGTGTCACACCGTCAATATCTGAAGTACGTTCTGGTCTTTATCTATAATAGTCATCATAACAATCTATTCAGGCGGAATAAAAAAGGGCACTATTATATATTATTTGTTCTATTGGAATCCTTTGAGAGGCGTAATTTGTGTATTTCTTTATTAATTTCCGGACAGTTATCCTCATCTGCTTAGTTTTTTTTTACCACCTGTCCGCTAACTCATGCTCTGGCCCACTCCAGGTCATTACTCACGACAGGATAGGAAATCTAAGCCTCGTGACTATATACTAAGTAATTTCTGCCTTCTATAGTTTTGTTTCCTTACTAAGTTACGGGTATAAAATATTTGAAATTAAAATATATATATATATATACATATATATATATATATATATATATATATATATATATATATATATATATATATATATATATATATATATATATATTCATTTAAGGAAGTCAACTTGACCAGGCAGTTTTTCAGTGCTATTTCGTACTAATTCCAAACAAAACACTGACTCTCTCCTCGAAGAATACATTATATAAAGGAGAGTTATATTTATATATGTTGACTGAACAGAGGAATGAAAGGAAAGAGTATACTCCAAATTGTTAAATACGAAAAACTGCATTTCCTGCACGTTTATTGCTACATTATCAGTTGGATGGATTACGCTTAATATGTTCTTTTTTCAACAAGTAAATCTACCGCTCCAAATTAATTCTTCTATTAACAACTGAATTTGACAATAAAATGAACTACGAATTTAAGGTAAAAGCTTTCATATGTACTTTAGTATATGCCCACTCATCTTTATTTAAGGATATGTTTTTCGGTGCCGTGACGTTAAAGCATGATTAAAATTATTTTTCAAGCTTGGGTTTGAAATACCAATTTTCTTATTCATTGCGAAAAGTGAATTTACATGTCTATAAACAAAACGGTAACCGCAGGAGAATTCAAGTGAATTGAGCAACAAATGACTCTGCAAAATGAGTTACGATACAGATATACGACAAAATGGAGAGTTTCATGAAGACTGAATCATACTCGGAAAAAAAAGTCACAATTTACTCTGAATAATACAATTCGACATTGAGTAAAATATGCCTTCTTATTTGACAAAGATATACAACATTATATACGTATGCATATAGGTATGTGTACACACATATATATATATGTGTGTGTGTGTGTGTGTGTGTGTGTGTGTGTGTGGAAAATAAAATAAAAAAGGAAAGTATTCCGACTTGAAAAGTTATAAAAATGATAAAGAAATAGTATTATAAAAGAGAAATTGTTGTAAAAATTAATAAAATAAAAATAAATCTTAAAAAATAATAACATGAAGAAATATTAAATCCTTAAAAAATAAAATATTAACTATAATATATATATATATATATATATATATATATATATATATAACTGCTTCATTTAATCACATAAATTATTATACGAAAGTATAAATCTATGCGTAAACTTTAAGTATTAACTTCAACATTGCTCAATACGTAGGTAGAGCTAAGTAGTAAGTTATAAAATATATATGGTGATTAAGCTACACAGACTATTCTGCGTGTCATCAACGCTAATATTCATAAGGCTTATTCGAGAATTTTGTGGTTGTCTCGCGTTTTTATGTACGCACCTTCTATTGAGTTTTTAGATCGAAAATCACCTTTCTAGTTTCGGTGCTGTGGAAACTAGAAAGCTGATTGGCTAACTAAAAACTCAATAGAAGGTGCGTATATAAAAACGCGAGACAACCACAAAATTCGCGCATAAGCCTTATCTTATGAATCCTAGCGTTGATGAAACGCGGAATATTCTGTAGCTTAATCGCCATATATATTTTTAACTTACAATATATATATATATATATATATATATATATGTATATATATATATATGTGTGTGTGTGTGTGTGTGTGTGTGTGTGTGTGTGTGTGTGTGTGTGTGTGCCAAATACCAAGAACTTCCATTACAGGATTTTGCATGCACTTTCGATTTGAAGTTCAATATCCATTTTTTTTTGCAGTATCAATATCCAATTTCCCTTATTCTATTATGCTAAAATGATTTTAAAACTTTAAAAATATTTCATTTTCTATGTTTATTACCTTTAGCAAATCAGGCGCAAACCTTTTATAATATTCCCTAATATTTTCCTCCGAGGAGATGTATAACTATCGAATACTCAGGTGTTAATTAAATATATTTTATCATACTGTATTCATTGTCTTGCATACAATAAAATTTCTATATTTGAAATTTAACTTTTTCAAATCACAAATTTTAAATTTCTAAATTAGGATATATATATATATATATATATATATATATATATATATATATATATATATATATATATATATATATAGATATATATATATAGATAGATATATCCTAATTTAGAAATTTAAAATTTGTGATTTGGAAAAGTTAAATTTCAAATATAGAAGTTATATTTTTATTACCGTTTTTTTCTGTTTAGTTACATTATTGTTTCAGCTACGCGACCGGTTTTTTGGGCCGTCTTCTAGCCTCCTCAGAGTTTACAGAATTGTAACTAAACAGAAAAAACGGTAATAAAAGTAAAACGCATATTTGCTCTACAACAGTATTGAGCACATATATATTATTCCTTAATTGGAATTCATTTTTTGAGATGAGCATTATATATTAATTTATTTTTATTTCGGACTATTAGTCTCATCTTTATTAGTTGTTGTTTTTTTATCTTTTTTATTGGTTCACAACGATTCGAAGTTCCTATCCGCCGCGGTTACCACCTGACGAAGGCCAGAGGAAGTTGGCCGAAACGTTATGAACCAGTAAAAAAGATCAAAAAACAACAACCAATAAAGATGAGACTAATAGTCCGAAATAAAAATAAATTAGTATTGAGCACTTTCTTCAGGATTTTATTAATTACCATTTCTACTAAAAATATAAGCAGCGAGGGGGAGAGAGTGCGAAAGACGGAGAGAAATTAAAACAAACTTATTTGACAATTCAGAATTTTAAAGAAAAGTGGCATCCGAATAAGAGAAAAGGTCACCATTTTGATTGGATGCAGTGAAAGAGATAAAAACATGGCACACTAATATTTTTTATTCAAATTAAAATATAAATCATATTCTTTCTCAGTAAATCTCGCCTTCACCTGGAACGTTTTAGAAAAAATCTAAAGAAAAATAGTTTGCCATTCCTCGTTTTATTTAGTAATTGATAAAAACGGAACCGAATAGGTGTATGCATATTGGGATGTATTTCACTATATTTTCTTTTCTACGTGTAAAATTAGTGTCTTCCGTCGTACAAATAATAAGGTTATTTAATTCATATATTTTTTATGATGAATTCTTTCTATCCTTTTGTATACATAACTAGAGCTAATTAGAATGTTTCTAAACAATTAAGAAATATTATTGAAATCGCATCAAGTAAAAAGAAAGTGACTGGTTGAACTGTCGTAAGAGGATAACATAGCACACAGAATGAGATTTAACAGGTAAACTTATGAGAAGGCAAACTAAAATGTGCCATTAAAAGGATAAATTATAAGTCCCCATTCGATTGCATTTGGAACCTATAATACCATTATTGCCCTGATAGTGTAATAAATATTATTAGGTTATGTATTAAATATATATAAAAGTGTATAGAACATTATGATTTTTACACATCGATTTTCAGTACTTGTTTTAACAGTGCTAAATACGAGGGTTGTGATTAATAATAAGCTTACATACATATATTCATTCATACTTTACTCTCTCTCTCTCTCTCTCTCTTTATATATATATATATATATATTTTACATAGAGGTCACCACTTATCAAGGCCCAGAGTCCACTCGAGGATAAGGGTTAAAGAGTGAGCAATAGTCCATAGTACAATATCATATTAATCATAAGTAGTGTCGATTTGGTAAATTGAATTACTTAAGGCAAACGGCTCATCAAGAACTTGTTTACATTGGACTTGAAGACGGCCATATTTTAGTCACCTGGAAAGCAGGAAAACGGAGGAGAATTCCACGCATGTGCGGTTCTAAGAAAGGAGCTTCCTTCATGGAATCTACGTTAAGATTTAGGTACAGATAAAAAGTGAGGGAAATTATCGATAGTGTTTGCGGCTAGACGAGTGTTTTCTGTGAATGGTTAGCGAGGCTGGACCATAGATTAGAGCTCAGACTCGCACTTGCAATAAATCTAATGATAAAGCAGATACAGGCTCGCAACGTCTGTTCTATGAGAAAGAGGTTGCAGGGAACATAAAAGGGTAAAACATCTATTTTGAACTCTGTCCGGGCAGGATAAGCTCTTTTTAGCAACTCTCGTCCAAATTTGGCAACAAAATCCTCCATCCTTGAACCGACCTGACTCTTATATAGGTATGCAATTGCATCAGTAGTGATATATCTACTGAGTCGATAGAAGGATCCTACCATTTTTCCAACGACCGTGGCAACATACTTGGTGTATGTGTTTCATTTCAGATCAGGAGAAAAGGCCAATCCAAAAAGCTTGTCAAAACAAATAGCCCCCCCAAAGACGAGGGCCATTCATTTCAATTGATGCCAGATTAGGATCAGAGCGTTGATGATGTAAAGATAGAAACTGTGTTTTAATGCATTAAAAGTAACCAGCCACTTCGTTTCCCATTGTACAACATGCTCAATATCAGAGAATAGAGAATCAGAGAGAAGTCGGTCGTTTAAGGCCTTTAATGTACTGCTATAAATTGTATTGTTGTCAGTATAAATGTCTACGAATGATCTAGGGGTGTGATTTGGAAGATCAATTATGTAGATCTGGAAGAGAGTTTGACCCAGGATGGAACAACTGAAGGACTCAAGCATTAATACAATGAGCTTCTGATTTGCACCCATCAACCACTACTCATGAACCTTTCAGAGAGAAATCATTTAATAATAGAGAAGACATTTCCAGCTATATCATAGCATGGTATCCTGGGAAGTAGACATTTATGCTATATCTTATCAAAGGCCTTTGATATGTCAAGAGTAATTGCCTTAGAAAAGAAACCTGCCGTCGAGAGATGCGCGATTCTTATCTGATATTACCGTAAGCAAATTTACTCTAGATATAGCAGAACGGAAACCATATTGCATTTCAATAGACGGTTATTTTTGCCCCTCTATTTAACACAACTTCCAGTAACTTACTCATGACACCCAGGGCACATTATTATTCTGTACTGAGAGGGAGTTGAACGATCACCTGACTTCTTAAATACAGGGCATACTGATGAGGTTTTCTGGGGTGTTAGGAATCAATTCTCTTTAAGGATACGCCTTAACAGCTTTGTAATTATGGAAGCTAGTTTAAGTTAAAGCCCTTTCAGCACTATAATTGTAAGGCCGTCAGGGCCAGTTACTTTACTGGAATCAAGATTTTTATTAGCTTGACGCACTGCTATTTGTATGTCGCATAGCGTGTTTCTTAATACAGGAGAAAATACGGGGAGTTGGCGGACTTGGTTGCATAGGGTAGATATTGCTCCAAAGTTCTTTGAAAAGAGTTTGGGGTTGTCTAATGCTGGCGAAATTACCAATGGTCTATTGATGATAGTTGGGATAGAGCACACGCTTTTGTTCAGAATACTGCTCCCTATTTACCAAAACTGTTAGAAACCAAGTCGCTGCCTAGCCATTTCAGACTTGACGGACTGAGATCTCACACGTTTTTATTACATTGTTAGAGTGGTTACTGGCAGTACTGAAAGCAACATAAGTCTCAGTACAACTTTTACTTCGGAAAAAAGGTGATTTCTGTGCGCAATGACAGCAGCACATTCCGGAGAGAACCACGGCTGGCTGTTAGTGTTTGCTGGATTTTTTTCGAGGGTAGGATACAGGCTATACCTACAATTAACCAATTGTCAGGTCTGATAATATAGAGAACAAATCCTTTTTAAACATAGAATGTAGAGATAGATCTCCGAAAACTATCATAGTCAGAAATAGAGTATCGATATACCGTACGATGGAAAGGTACGCCAGAGAATTTGTTTGACATTTCATTTTTATCTTAATTGATACAACAAACTGTTCGGTCGATGAAAATAGCTCAGGGCAAGTTGTTCGGAAAAGTTCTAGGAGACTTGAATACTGACTGTCAGTGTCGGGCACACGGGTGGATTCGCAAACATTCTGAGTAGGGTCAAAAGCAATAAAGAAATCATTACCGAACCTCCCCTCATAATCTGTCTTGTTTGAGTGGGTTAACCATTCCACATTGTGAACATTGAAGTCTCCAGAGACGTAAATGTTAACTGAAAGATGAGCAGAGATGATGTAGTAATTTTTATCAGATATTCTTAAAGATATTAATTCCGCTGTTATGCGGTATAGAGGACAAATATAAACGCAGGGGTGTGCGCAAGTGCAACCCGAAAGCACATAGAGGGTAAGTTAGGATTTTCTCTGGAGATGTCTCTACCACATGGAAATCCATCTTTAATGTAGGTACATATTCCATGCCCATTACGATTTTGGGGGTGAGATTTTTTGGGTGTTAATTAAGAGTATCCTTTGATTACAAACGT
Source organism: Euprymna scolopes (assembly GCF_053919585.1). Classification (NCBI taxonomy): domain Eukaryota; kingdom Metazoa; phylum Mollusca; class Cephalopoda; order Sepiida; family Sepiolidae; genus Euprymna; species Euprymna scolopes. The sequence continues at coordinate 34,742,402 of NC_136511.1, forward strand.
ATCTATGGGAATAGTCGGTCTAATGCCAGTTTTACTAAGGAATAACAGGTATGGTCTCGTTCCCTGTGATTGGGATTCAAACTCTGGAAAGTTGGAACGTCGACCTCGGATGTTGAAGAAGGAGACATGGTAATAGGGGTCTACGTTGAAAGTTGAAGATCTGGGTTTAATCTTTCCTTATGGAAAATTTTCATGATAGAGTTTTGGGATTTGTAGAATTGGTCAAGCGACTTGCTTATAGCAGAGGAGAAGGGAAAAGTAAGAGATAAAAAGAAAGGACGAAATATATATGTGTTTGTTACACATTATACGGTTCAGCCGTAACAACTACCCACTAATATGGCATTGAGAATATATATATATATATATATATATATATATATATATATATATATATATATGTGTGTGTGTGTGTGTGTGTGTGTTCGTTTGTGTGTGTTAATTTTCTTTGTTCTACACAAGGAAGGTAACGAAAGGGTTTGGACGTTCTACACAAGGAAGGTAACGGAAGGGTTTGAACGTCCGAAATATTGTTTCGTATATATTTCTAACTTGTAATAATAACAACAACCAAATTAATGAAATTATTCCTAAAATGTAAATAACGATATTAACTATTGAAAATATAATTAAATTTATTTTACATTTCTAATCTTTTTTTTTTTCTATCGGTAAAGTTGTGAACACATAAAAAAATCATATTTTGCGTCGGTTACCGATATCCTCAAGTTAATCGAACAACACAATAGTTAAGCCAGATAGAAACGGGAAGAGACTAGTGCGTAATAGAAAGAGAATTAAAATGAAGAGAAAATAACAAGAGCCCGATTTTCTTGAGAAGTTCCTACAATTTCTTTGTGTTCTTTGAAATAAAAAAAATACATGATCTGCAAACTGTTTTCACGCAAGTTTAATGCGATTTTTATTCAGAAAGTATCACGCATCTTTCTCTAGGCGCAAATTGTTTTTCTGGAGTTCCTATCAAAATACCAATCTCAATTCGCACAAAAAAAAACAAAGTAAACAAAATCGAATAACGTGTTTTGATATTACCTTTTGTAATTTTACTACGTATGAAAAGGAATCGCGCATCATTTCGATAATGATTCTTGTGGGGAATTTTCGAGTCGACAACTGAGTTTTGGAAAAAAATCCGGATGTTTTCTCGTTTAGTCTTTCTTCGTTTTTATTCTTTTCCTATTCAAATAATTTGTCACTGGCTTTCGCAGAATAGTTTGGAAAAGAGAAATACAATGCATAAGATACGTATTCAGAAAAAAAAAACTAATAATAATTGGAAGGAATTCTGGACAAAACTTCTCCAGAGAAAGTATATTGATTACACAGTTAAGAAAGGTAAGTTCCGTTTTATAAGTGAATGCCATACTAAAATGCAGTTATATTTTGACACTATTTGTGCATTAGTATGAGAAAAACATCGGATTTAACTTTTATAGGTGTTTAATGCTGTCCTTTCATTTAAAGACTAAAACCAAAATGTATTCCAACGTTAAATATGTGATAGAAAACGCGTTCTTCCAAATTAACAAGTCACTAAATAAAGAACACGTAGAAGACACTACACTCATAGTATTTTCATCAAGAGAAAATTGAATATATATATATACATGTATGCATACATAACAATATGTTTATAAACAATATATATAACAATATACATAAACACGGCATATAAAATCAATATATATATATATATATAATCTATCTATCTAATTTAATATAATCTAATATAACATTATATAAAACTCACTGTGTGGGTTTGTATAAGTTCTTTCCTCATAGGTACCGAAACGGCTGAAACAATCTTTTGCAAATGACACACAAATGTAATTTATATGTCCAGTTGTGTTCTTAGATATGTTTTCTACAGAAACTCATCCGATAAATATCAAAAGTTGTAAAAATTCGATTCTAAATATAGTAATTCTTTTCTATAGATAAAAAAATAATAATTTTTACATATTTGTCAGTTACAGCACCCAAGGCAGTTCTCAGCAAATCTAGGAAGGTACAATTATCAACAAATCTTTCATTCTTACAAAAAGAACCATAGTTATCTGGAGATAGCTCAGTGGTACAGTAATAGGCTGCTGATTGAGCCCCCCCCCTGTTCCAGCCCGGGTGTAAATCACCATTTTATTATTATTTTTTATTTATGAGTTCAATTTATTATGAAAAATGCTCAACTATTTAAAATCGTCACATGTCATTTCTTCGTTCGCATAATCTAAAACTAAACATTAATTCGAAGTGACTTTTCTAGGGTATTATTCGTCAAATCCAAATATTAACTGACGTGATATTGTAAACAAACATAGAATTTGATGGATGACATTATCATTATTATTTTTTTTTAATTTTCACTCATTGTTTATATTTATTTATTTATTTTTTAACGAATTAGCCTACCGTAACACATAATATTCACTAGAGGATTGGTTCTATAATAATACGTAAGCAATGTGCATGAATTAAAATATTTTTAAGCGTATTGTACGACCGGGCAATGCCAGCGGTCTAGCTAATACACACACATATATATATATATATATATATATATATATATATATATATATGTATATATATATATATATATATATATATATATATATATAACGACGGAATTGCTCTGGCATATGCACAAGTGATAATAACAATCGAAATAATAAATTGTTAGAAAGCACTCTGTTAATCATTTTTTGTTAATATAACGGCCGAAAGTACAAACAAAGTGCGAATTCATTTCAAAATAAACGTTATTTATTAAAAACATTAAACTATGCAATATTTTTTTCGGGCAAATCATATTCAATATTCTCGACTTTTTCTTGCGTGTCATGCAGTTATTTTTTAGAACGGCCTTTCCTTTTCTTTGAATCCTTATATGAATTTACTTGTTGATACGATAATGTTTTCCAATAATGTATTATTCAGTTATTGCTATCACATATGTTTGAGACATTCTGACTCGATCCTTAAAACCTACATTTTCCTCAACAATTGATGCTTGTGCGAAAACAATAGCAACAATGTATATATTTTATTTAATAATATATCATATACGGAAAACATCCTCGTCACGAAAGATTTATTAAGCTGAAAAAAAATATAAATTATAATCGATATCATTTTAATATATATCATAAAGTCTCCACAATATCTTTTATATATGCCTATTTTTTTTTAGGAAACCTGTTCAGAAATTTGCTTTTTGCTTTTCAAATAAGGTTTTATATAACGGCGACCATACGTAATTATATGACTATTTTTTCTTGTACATACTATGTAGTAAAATATTGCGAAAATAGACCGTTACTATTAATTTGCTGGTCTTTAACCGAAAATTATGAAAAAATAAAAAATAAAAACGACAATAATTTTATACAAGAACTATTCGAATACTCCCTATGATACAATTGATACATTCCACTTCACGCCGTTATATTTTTATTCTCATATATATTACTTTTATATTTGTTTTTCGTCTCTTTTGGACATCGCATGACAAAAATATGGAATACAATGCCAGACTTAAATTAACATGCTGCAGTATTTACGAAAGTTAACATACATTTTTATATATAGTTTTTTTAATGTTTTGTATAACACTTATATCATAAATATTTACAACTAAGCGTTTTATTTATTAACTAAAACACACCTACACTAAATAGCAATGATTTGTATTGCTTTATCAACCTAGACAATGCACATTGCAACTTGAATGAAAAGCCTGCCTACTGGGACAAAACTTCATGAGAAATATAGAGGGTGTTGGGCAATGGATGCTTGTTCACATTATGTTTGCATTATACTACTTTTTGATGTGATGTTAGTATTTTGAGATATAATAAGTATAATAAAAATCCATATTGAAAATAATATTAATGCAGCAATATTTTTCATTTCTCGTATTAATGTAATTGAACTAGTTTTAATATATTTCATAGAAATTAAATAATTTACAAAGCATTAAAATGTAAAAAAAAAACAGTAAATCAATTAAAAAAATATGATTTTTATTGTACAAAATATAGCATATGCCAATAGTTTTTTAGGAAAAGACTTTGTTGTTTTCTTGAAGCATTGTGTGTGGTGTGAAAAGAGTTGTGTTTGGATAAATTTAATTCCCGACAAGAATTATGTTCTATTATAAAGATTCATCTGATGGTGTTAATATATATATATATATATATATATATATATATATATATATATATATATATATTCATATGATAATTAGCGTATTATTTCCCTAATACAATGTAAATACCAAAAAGTATCTGAGATTTGAGAAATATCTATTTTTAATAGATAGATATTCATATTGCAGTACTCTTACGCAAAAGACTCAATGACAGATAAAAAAAGACTTTCAAACTTTTTTATTTCATTTCGATTTTATGATAAATGTAATATACATTTAGACTTCATATGTTTGACAACTATGTTCCCAAATTCAATACGATTAATTGGTGCAAAGGAAACCTTTTATATACAAATATATATGTATTCAAACATGTCTATCTTTTAATAGATATGATATTTGCATTCGGCTGTTTAGAATGTATATGATATGATAAGTCTACTTTTTTATAGGGTACTAGCGTGGCAAAATACTCGTCGTCGGAACCCATCCATCTCGCGGGATGATGATGTAACTCTGATGCCATTGGGGCTACATAACCTGTGAAGGGTCACATAGGAGGGTAGTTGTTGTCCGTGCAGCAGTCCCTTATCTGCTAATCTTAAGGTGTAAGTGAAAGACAGAGTTGATATAGTTAAGCTCAAACAACTCCGCTAGAATGGCTAGTGATGAAAATAGAGAATCAGGCCGATTTAGTGATTGCCGCCTTAGTCTTTCCTCTGATGGAATAATCCCGCAAGGCAGCGAAGATTGTGAATCAGAGTTGCCGTCTCCTGGCTGGGCTACAATCTAAAGTTCACGAGCATAACCTGCCCAAATTGACAAGATTCAAAGTGCCAGTGAACTGCCTTTTCCTAATTCACAGATAGTAGAAACAATTTCAGCGGGCTTAGCAGCTAAGTCACGCGAAAAAGTCAGGACTTGAACTGGATTGTCATGGTCTATTGAAAACTCACGACATGAAAGCATTTTTAGGGTGAAGAATCTTATCCCCAACAATCACTTTCAGACATGCCAACATTTTAAATCCACACCTAACCGTAATATGAAAAGCTTACGGATGAAATAACACCGTGTTGGTGTGTCGTCAAATAACGGAACAATGAAAACATTGTTAACAGTAGCGACTTGTATTCTCTTTGTCCATTTCATTACTATAAACCATTGTTATTTGAATGATTCAGAAATTAATCTCATCTCATATCTGTGGCACATTTATGATATTGCTAAATCGTAAATGATTTTTAATAATCTCTTGTAGTGCAGTCCTCGAGGATAAACTAGAAATATAATTAGGAATTATTACGAATTTCAGCCAGGTGGATGGAACGCGGCTAACTCATTTCAGATTTCTAGGAGGTGCGTGTCACAACAATCACTTAACCTCGATTTCATTTAACTAAATTATCACCCTACGGCGTTAATTTCCTCAGTAATGAGCTTACTTAACATAATCTGATCCGTTTCAAACCGAACATCTGGTCATACCTGGGATTTTAACGAAGTAATGAAAATTTCGTAGTGTAAACAATTTCTTTTATCCTCGGTTTAATTAGATGAGTATCCCTATTTCATAGATACACTCTTCAAAAAAAAAAAAAAGACCAATAAATGAACCCATAATAAATTCGAACAAATTCTTTTTATTTTCTATAAACTGTTAAAAATACACTCCACAAAAATATACTCAGCAATACACTCTTCAGATTACACTCTTTAAAATACACTCTCCAAAATACATTCTTCAAATTCACTCTTCAAAGCTTTTAAAATTATACTCTTCAATATATACTCTTCAAATTAAAGTCTGATAAACGAACTCCTATGAAATTCAAACAATATTCTTGTTATTTTCAATAAGTTCTTCAAAATACACCCTTCAAAATACACTCTAAGAATACACTCTTAAATATACACTTCAAAATACACTCTTCAAACTACACTCTTAAAAACACACTGTTCGGTACACATTTTAAATACATCCTTCAAAATACACTTTTAAAATACACTTTTAATTACATTCTTCAAAATGCTCTCGTCAAAATATACTCTTCACAATACAATCCTCAAAATAAAGTCCAGTGAATGTAGTCTCATGAAATTCACACTAAGTCCTTGTTATTTTCCATAAACTTTTAAAAATACACTCGTTTAAATACACTCATATAATACACTCTTAGATACACTCCTCGGGAATACACTCTTCAAATACACTCTTCAAATACACTCGTTAATACACTCTTCTAAGTAAACTTTACAAAACACCCTCTTCAAATATACACTACAAAATACACACTTACAAATAAACTCTTAAATTACACTCGTCCAAATACAATCTTACAATACACTCTTTAATACACTCTTCAAAATACGCTCATTAAAACACATTCTTTCAAATATACTCTACAATAAACTTTTCAAAACACATTCTTAAAAATGCACTCTTTAAAAAGTTCCTATTATTTTACGTAAATTCTTCAAAATACACTTATCAAAATACATTCTTACAATACAATTTTTAATACACTCTTCAAAATACACTACTAAAGATACACTCTCAAAAAAAACATTCAATACAATTTCCAAAATACATTCTTAAAAATACACTCTGCAAAACACACTCTACAAATACACCCTTCAATACACTCTTAAAATACACTCTCCAATACACTCCTCGGAAATACACACTTCAAAACACATTCTTCAAAATACACTGTTCTAAATACACTCCAAAAGTACACTCTTAAAATACACTCTTCAATATCTTCTTCAATTCAATCTTCAAAATACACTGTTGTAAATAAACTTCAAAATACACTGTTCTAAATACACTCCAAAAATACACTCTTAAAATACACTCTTCAATACCTTCTTCAATACAATCTTAAAAATACGCTCTTCAAATTCACTCTTTAATACACTCTCCATCATACTTTCTTAAAAATGCACTATTAAAAATACACTCTATTAATACACTATTTATGACACTCTTCAAAGTACTCTCGAAAATACACCTTCGAAAATACACTCTTCAAAAGACACTCTTCTCAAAATAAAGTTTAAAAAATTAACTCGTATTAAATTAACACTAGGTTCTTGTTACTTTTCATAATCTCCTCAAAACACACACTTCATAATACACTCTTAAAATGCACTCTTCAATTCATCCTCCAAGATACATGCATTTAAAATACATTATTCACTATATACGCTTTAAGAACACTCCTGAATACACTCTACAAAATACACTCTTTAAAATACACTTTAAGTATTCACTCTCCTAAATACACTTTTCATATAAACTCTTCAAAATACACGCTAAAATACACTCTTCAATACATGTTCCACACACACTTTGCAAAACCCACTTTTCAAAATAAGTCTGAGCTCGTATTAACTTTAAACAAAGTTCTTGTTATTTTCAATATAACTTCAAAATTCACCCTTCAAAATACGCTCTTTTAATACACTTTAAATGCACCCCTCAAAATACACTCTGTAAAATACACGCGTATAAATGCACTCTTCTAATACACTCTTCAATACACTCTTTAAAATACACTCTTAAAATATCCTCAAATACACACTTCAATACCCCCTTCAAAATAAACTTTTAAACATACACTCTTTAAAATGCACTCTTCATTTACACTGTTATATACTATCTTCAATACACTCATCAAAATAAAATCTAATAAGTTATCTCGTATTAAATTCACATTAAGTTCTTATTATTTTCCATACACTCATAAAAATACACTCTCCAAAATAACCTCTTAAAAGTACACTCGTTAAATACACTCTTAAATAACTCTTCAGTACACTCTTCAAAATACACTCTTTAAAATACACACTTCAAAGTACACAGTTAAAATATACTCATAAATACACTCTTCAAAACACTTGTTCAGAATAAGTTCTTCTAATACACTCTTCGAAACACTCTTAGAAATACACTCATCAAAATACAGTCTTCAAATACACCTTCAATGCATACTTAAAAATACACCCTTAAAAATACACTCTCAAAATACACTCGTCAAAATACACTACTCAAAATAATGTCTAATAAATGAACTCATATTAAATTCACAGTTCTTGTTATTTTCGATAAGCTCTTCGAAATACACTCTTCAAATACACTCTTCAATACAATATTCAAAATCAACTCTTCAGAATATACTTTGCCAAATACACTCCTCAACGGCACAATTATATACACGTTTCAAAATAAAAACATTAAAATATGCTCCGTAAAATACACTCTAAAAACTCTTCAATACACTCTGCAAAGTACACCCTTCAAATGCACTCTTCAAAACAGTCTTTAAAATACACTCTTTAAGAAAAGTCTAATAAAGTGACACGTATAAAATTTAAATTTAGTTCTTGTTAATTTCTATAAACACTTAAAAACACTTTGTAAAATCACTCTCCAAATACACTCTTCAATACACTCTTAAATTACACTCTTAAAATACACGCTTACAATACACTCTTTAATACACTCTTAAAATACCCCCTTCAAAATACACTCTTAAAAATACACACATAAAATACACTCCTCAAAATACACTCTTAAATAAAGTTTACAAAATTCACACTTTAATAACACTATTCGAAACATATTCTCCAAATACACTCTTCAATACACTTTCCAAAATACACTTTTAAAAAAACACTCTTAAAAATACACGCTTCAAATATACTATTCAATACACTTTTCAAAATGTACTGTTCCAAATACACTCTTCATAATACACTCTTCAAATACACTCTTCGGTACAATCCCTAAAATACACTCTTACAAGTACACTCTTCACAATAAAGTCTTATAAATGAGCTCGTATGAAATTCACACAAATGCCTTGTTATTATTCATAAACACTTCAAAATACACCCTGAAATTAAACTCGTCAATACACTGCTTCAAAATACACTCTTCAAAATACACTCTTCAAAATACAATCTGCAAATACACTTTTTTATAGACTTCTCAAAAGACACTCTTAAAATACTCTCTTAAAATACACCCTTGCAATACACTCTATAAAACACTCTTCAAATACACTCTGGAAAATACTCTCTTTAAATACACACTATAATACAATTTTACAAAATACACTCATCAAAGTACACTCTTAAAAAAAGTGTCTAATAAATGAAATTGTATTAAATGTACACTAAGTTCTTGTTTTTTTTCAATAAGACCTTCAAAATACACTCTGCAAATACACATTTAAATACATTCTTTAAAATAGACTCCTTAAAATACACTCTCCACAATAAACGTTTAATAAACTCTTTAAATACACTCTTCAAAATACCCTCGTACAAATACACCTTCAATATAATATTCAAAATACACTCTGCAAAATACACTCTTAAAATACAATCTTTAATACACTGTCAAATACACTGCTACAATACACTCTTAAAAATACTCTCTTAAAATACACTCTGTAAGATACACTCTTCAAATACACTCTGTGAAATACACTCTTCCAATACACTCTTAAAAATACACTCTTCCAATACACTATCTAGTATACTCTTCAAAAAATGTCTAATAAATGATCTCGTAATGAATTCACACTAAGTTATTGTTGTTTCTCATAAACCCTACACAATACACTCTTCAATACACTCTTCAAAAGACACTTTTACAAATGCACACTTCAAAATACGCTCTTCCAATACACTCGTTATTACTAACTTCAAAATTCGCTCTTTAAAATACACTTTTTAAATACAATCTTCAATACACTCTTTAAAATACACTCTTCAAAATAGGCTATTCAAAATACACTCTTAGAAATACACTTTGAAAGCACACTCTTCAAAATACGCGCTGCTAAATACACTATTCAATACCTTCTTACAAATACACTCTTCGAAATACACTCTCACAAAATAAATTCTTATACATAAAGTCGTATTCGATTCATACTAAGTGTTTTGTTATTTTCTATGAGCTCTTAAAAATACACTCTTAAAATTCATTTTCAAGTAAAATCAAATACATTTACTCGTAGTAAATTAAAACTAAGTTCTGGTTATTTACCATAAACTCTTCATAATACACTCTGTAACATACACTTTTCAATACACTCTTCAAAATAAACTCTCCAAAATACACTCTCCAAAATAAATTTTCAAAATACACTCTTCAAATACACTCTTTAATACACTCTTATAAACACTTTTCAAAATAAACTCTCCAAATACACTCATATATACACTGTTAACAACACACTCCTCAAAATACACTCTTCATATACTCTTTTAAATACACTCTTACAAATACACTCTTTGATAGATTCTTTAAATACCAATTAATACACTCTTCAAAAACACTGTTCAAAACACTCTACAAAACACACTCTTAAAATACACTCTTCAAAATACACTCTTTGAAAACACTCTTTAATACACTCTTCAAAATACACTCTTAAAAATACACTCATGAAAATACACTCTTTCAAAAAATACACCTTTAAAAATAAAGTCTAATAAATCTACTCGTATTAAATGCACAATATGTCCTTGTGATGTTCAATAAACTCTTCAAAATACACTCTTCAAAATACACTCTTCAAAGACACTCTACAGTACACTCTGCAAAATACACTCTTTAATACACACTCCTAAATACACTCTTCAGATGCACTCTTTAATACACGCTTTAAAATACACTCTCTAAAATACACTTTCACAAAATACACTCTTCAATAAACTTTTCAAAATACACTCTTTTAAAGTACACTCTTCTAATACGCTCCTTCGAATACACTCCTCAATATAATCTTCAAAATACACTCTTCAAAATAAAGTCCAATAAATGAACTCGTATTAAATTCACACTAAGATCTTGCTATTGTCGATAAACCTAAATTTTACGAAGGTAAATAATATTCATTCGATTAATGTAGCTCTAATCTTTAAAGTGTTACTCAAATGTATAATTTTAACAGATGACCACTGTTATGTAACGGATTGTCACTCGTTGAATGGTCACAAAAGTATTATGAATATAACACGCATTAAATAGAAGTAGGACATAAAATGTTCAATGAATATTTATATACTTGAAAGTTGAACTTAAAGTAGAAAATACACCCAACCATTAACCCTCTGTATAGTGGGCTCTCTAGGATTTCTTCAGTAATAAGAGACAGAAGAAAATGGTACCCCGGAAATTGCTACAGATAAAAATATAAGGTCGTCAGTGATTTTTTACCGTGCAGTCCTAAAAACGTAACCGCTAAAGGAGGAAGACCTGTTAAGACGTACACAAAATTATTCGCAAAAACACTAGATTAAAACTTGAAGATTTTTCTAAGGTCATGGATGATGGAGACCTGTAGAGGAAAAATCAGTTTGGTCAGAGCAAGGATGATGCTTTATATGGTGTTTTAATATGTGTTTTACATATGCGAGAAAAACTCTGAAAACTTACGGATATATTTATACTAATAGGCACATGATTAGAGAAATGTGTTTTTCTAATTTGTGTTTTATCAGTCATTTCCCGTTTCTTTACTTAGTGAAATTATATAGGGTTAATTACTGTATATAGATTTTCTAACCTGTGGTCGCTGTTTCGATTAGCAAATAAAGCACAAATCTTATCGAAATTCTCACTATTATACCGATTCTATGAATTAAAAGATTCCGTATGACCTTGAAAGAGGGCTGTCTGATGAGACATCTATTAATGCTTAGTATATGAATGTACATCATTTATGCTTAATAAATAGATAAATTATTTAAATGGATTTTGAAACTGCAAATCTATACGATTTAAGTTTGCAAATCGTCTGAATAGTTCTCTATGACAAGTGCTACATTCTCAATCTTATAGGTTGGTTGGTTGGTTGTTTTTGCTTTACGGCATATCAACCCTTTTCGGGTTATTTAATGCCGAATCCAAAGATTTTGAAGAAATTTTTTTTAATAGAATATATTTGTTGTTTTCAAGTCCGTTTCTATTCAACCCATAGTTGGAACCCTAACAGGTACTACCACTCTGGGTCAGAGTGGACCTGGGAGCAATAGTAATTAAAGGGTGGCTCCACACTCCCCAAAGCCCACAAGCTGGGGCCTCACCACTGGATATAGTTTAAGGTCATATCCAGGACACCCATTAAGGGACTTTTAGCCTCTGCAGGGGGGGGGGGCAGTCGGTGTATTCTAATGCCCCACCGACTGAGCCCAATCTTATAGGTAATAACATTCAACTGTGGTAGTGTCTGCTATGAGTCAACATCAGTTATTAGAATTCTAAAATTGTTTATCTACTTAAGACGATAAATATAACGTGTGTTCGGTTATGTTTACTGATTATATTTAGATTTGTTTTTCATATTTAGAATTTATTTTTGTAAACATCAATGTAAAACTGTAATTCGTAAAACCAAACTAATTATAAAAAAACGAGTCTTTAAACTTTTACAAATTTCCACAATAAGCTGAAATATTTATGTGATTAAAATACAAACAGATCATAAAACTTTCAGTTTATTTTATTGCAAAATCGAGTAACAATATAATCTAAGCCAACACATTAGTAAACATTTGAAAATAATCGTTGAATAGTCGGGGTGTGTATATAAACGAAGTGGATATAACAGGGATATATTTAATGAATATATATATATATATATACAGATATATATATATATATATATATATATATATATATAAAATAAAAATTACAATTAAATTTACCAAAATGATCCAAGATGATAAAATTAAAGTATATTATAAATATTAAAGAATTAATATTTATAAAATTATCTCAGGCAGATGTAAAAGCTCGATAAAACCAAATAGGAAATAGATCTTATAATAAGATTTCCTTGGATTTTAATTGTACAAATGTGAAATTCTTTTAACTTTCTTGAAGTTATACATTTGGATTTAACCGTCACTGGATTTTTTTATCTTCCACCAGACTATCCATTCATGTGTAATTACATTTTCCTCAGCATATTCCCTCTGCTTCACTTTTTTTTTGTTTTCAAGTAAGATCTTTGACTTACTTGTTGTTTTATCAACTACTTCTGCATGCAAAATCCGATCCCACATTTTTCTAATTCCTACCCTCTGAAGGAAAGTATTTCTTCGAAACTCCGCGGATTAAGGACTATCCATTTATCTAGTGTTTACTTTTCAGATTAAATATGTTTTTAATTCATTTCAAAGTGTTTTTTAACATATTTCATTAACTGTTTGCTCATATATATATATATATATATATATATATATATATATATATATATATATATATACGTCCATTTACGGCTTTATTTACTGTGTTAACGTGTTATATGCTGAATGTATACTGATCAGTTGTATATATATATATCCGTATATCCGTGATCGTCTAGTAATGTCTGTTGTGTTTATCTACAGTTCTTTGTGGGTGTATATAAGTGTTCGTGTATGCGAGAGTCTTTAGTTTTTGTGATAGTCTAGTTTCTTAATATTCCTCAATTTCAAGCACTTATGTTCTTAACAGGACATATAACAAACGTATGTCTTAACAGGACATATAACAAACAGGAACGATACAAGCGAAACGATACACTGTTCTGTTGTGTTTTACCTCAGCCTAATAGGATAAACATACCTTGCCAATCTTAGGGTCTTCTTTGGCGGATCTGTAAGCTGCAATGAAAGGTTCACTTCAAAGAAACGACCAGATTTTACTTCTAGCAACATTTGTTTTACAGAATGTTTGCCCACTTGTAAAATCGCACGTTTGTTTTATTCTATATGTTTGACTATATTATACTCAGAAGAGCTTTTTTTCCAACGTACAGTTGCCATAGCCCTCGTGTCGCTAGCCGACTTATTGGCTGATCAGCGCGAGTGTCACACTTTAACTCTGACTCAAAACTTATTTAATTCTACGTGTATGTGAAAAACTATCTTCCTTCCAGTTACGTTAAAAACATCTAGAATCAAATGAGTGGATGCATCATTGCCACGTATTTTTGTTTACCTATCTGGCTTTTGTATGCGTTCTAACATTCTAAAGTCTAGATTTCCGATGCATTTCTAACATAAATATTTTATCTTTAAAATACCCCATTCGTCTAGATAGAGGTGTTCTTACTTTCTCATCTAGACACATGAACAACGATTATAATAATAATAATAATCGTTCAGTTCAATTATTACTTGGCAGATAAAAGTGTTATTACTTTTTCTATTGCATTTTCGCCTCCAACTAAAGCATAGTGACACTTTGATATAGGTTCCACTATCTGAGACATAAATTGCAGGAATACTATGTAGGGAGTTGAGCAGAAAGATATATGTTTACATTACACTTGAACATCTGCTTGTCAGTACAGTTAGAGGAGTAAGAACCCTGAAAGGAATTCCAAAATCTGATAGTTCTATGGGAAGAAACTATTAGATAGAAGCCTCTCTTGTATCTGGGGACCTCTACTATATAAGGGTGGGATTGTGCTGCTTGTTGGGTTTGTAGGTCTAACTGACAGTTCGGGACCAATTAGGTTTGCTACTTTCTTTTGAAACTTGTTCAGGGGTGAGAGACTAGCCCAAAAGTGTCAACAATACTTATTATATGGGCGAATGGTGACCTTGTAGAGATACAGAATACTCTCATGTCTTAATTAAATTTCTAGCACGGTGGAGAGAAGCCACCTTCTTTCGCAGCAGCCCGGGCAATGTTCTCTATATGTCTGTTGTAACTCGTTCCCTGTGAACGTTAAGCAGAGAAATTTGGGCGGGGTACTTTCAGGAAATGTATCAGAATCCATAGCTGTTGATGTTCTGAGATAAAAAAAAATAGCGTTTTAAAATGTCTAATTAAGTTCTATGCACTATAATGAATTTTCGTTTCCAACAAAACAAGCGAATCACCTTACTGAATCAAGTAATAAAAATTATTTTTTTCTGATTATAAATGCTCTTCCTGTGCATTTATTCTAAATGCATTACATTATTTCGGACAGCTAATTTCTGATTTTTAAATACGCGGTAACTATTGAATTTTATTCGTTTTATTATCCCGACATAGTATTAAAAATTAAATTTTCGTTTGTTCAAATCTGAGTTTTAGACGAGTTTTTATGCGATTTCTGTAAAACATTGCCCACCATTTTATTCAATTTCTTACATAATGTACATGTTATCGGTATTTCAATACTAAGTATTATCTGCATCTCAAATGTACACTTTGTAAAATCCTTTATTAGTTTATACTACGATGACGATTAAATAGTTTTACGTAATGTACACGTGTTAGGAACCGTATAACTATGCGTCTGAAATCGATTTATTTTAATTAAAAAACGTTTCCGATAGTGTTGACTAGTTATTTCGCTGATTCGATAGACGGAATTTATTAAGTTTTATGACGAAGGAAACAGACCATCAAAATCAATCATCTGTTGAATAATTTCATATGCCAATCTATTTACTGATTCGAAACTGTTTCTATAAATCTTGCATTAGTTTTGCTGGAAAAGACAATTCGAATGATGACGATGTTTACAACGATAGATTTGAGTTTCGTAATGTTGATAATGATATCGATGAATAAAATGATGGCGTCAGCAACGACAAAAATGTCTAACGTAAACATTTTTTATGAGCCGTTCCATATAAGTTAACAAATTTACCGAATTTCCATTACTAATGAGTACTTTATTGTCCAATTGTCTACTGATCGCTCTTATCCCTTATCCTCGAGTGGCCTCTTGTCTTGATAAGTGGTGATGCCTTTGTAAAAATAACAGATAATAATAAAAGGAGAAAAATAATTACCTAATATATTTTGCTTTCTTTTGCTCGTTATTTACGTTCATGTGTAAATGTAAATATTATGCAATTATGGCACTATGTCCAACTAAGTTATTGTCGAGCATGTACTTTTTTGAGTTCCCAGTAATGATTCGCTTCCAATGTGGCAAATTGAAGTTTTAGCTTTTGAAAATTCTATTAGCACGCAGAATTCCACCATGCGGTCAAGAAAAAGAAAAAAAAACAGACACGTTATTAACAAGGATGTTTAAACATCGAAATATATCTGATATAACCAAATAAATCTGTTTATATTTAAAAAATACGTTTTTTTTTTCAAAACGTATTAATTTATATACGTAATTATTTTCGATTTTCAACTAACACAACGCTTCAAATGGAGGTAGGGAAGAAGAAAAGGTATTTTTCTCTTTTACTTATATATATATATATATATATATATGTGTGTGTGTGTGTGTGTGTGTGTGTATGTGTGTGTGCGTGTGTGTGTGGAATACTGAAGTGCAATAATAATACAGGTTTTATAATATTCTAAATATAAAGTCCAAATAAATGTTAGTATCAAAAATTATAGAACGATCCCAGCCAGATAAGGAACGCTCACTATACGATATAGAGTAATAGTATAAATGAAAATACTGAGATAAAATATGTGTAAATATAACAAAATATATTGTTGGACAAATGGGTACAAATAATAATAAAAGTTATTTCCTTGAGCCAGGGATTTTGAATGAATGTCTTATCTTACATTTGTTAGCAAAATAGGGATGTATAATAATAATTTTGCTTATTAGCACATAAATTGTAATTTAACTTGAGGTTTCTAAAAGTGAATTATATAATAACATAAGTAAACAAAACGTGTTAGAGAATTTTCAAATAATTCCCTCGACGTTTTATTATAAATAAAATCATATTCTACCCTAATTTTGATCTCATCCAGTGAGGTTTGAGTTTAAAAGGGAAGCAGTGTATTATATTGTAATTATTATTAGACGAAGGTACCACTTGTGCGCGTATGTTACGTGAGTTCTTATTAGTAAAGATACAGGTCTTAGTGAGAGTTTGTCTTATTACAAGTGATGTTGCATCTTAGAGAGAGTGTTAGAGAAAGATGTGTTCGTGTTATGAAGATTCATATATATAAAAAATGTTCTTTACTTAGACCTGTAGAAGAAGAAACTCTTAGGTTAATAGATATGTTGCTATGTGAAGCTCTTAGAGTGAAGGGATAGTATTCAGACAGTCTTAGTGTAGATATGAGATGTAGAGTTCACATTGTCGATATGCGATGTCCAGACGTGTATGTAATGACATTTTATAACACAGATATATAGACATATAATAACAATTCAATTTACCTTTCTGATAGAATCACAAACACAAGACGACGTTTTATCAAAACACATGATGGGTTTATTTCTTCACGACCGGCCGTAGTTTTCATCATCAAGAATTAAAAGCTTCACATTTTAGTTTCAAAGTGATCGTCTCGCTTCCAAGACGTTCGAATTCCCAGACCCTCTCTGAGTCTCTCACTGACTGTCTCACTGACCAACTAACTAACTAACTCTCACTTCCTATATTGAGAAATCCATGCATGTCACCAACCTGCGCGACGTTGCACGTTTCACGAACATTATGATTTCCCAATAACCTATTTTTTCTTTGATGTTTTTTACAAAGGAATTAAATCTACATATCTAATTTATTTAACCCATATTTTATTATCCACGTTCGTTCTAACAATTGAATAGTTTATTATTTATTTCATCAGAATTAACAATTTACAGGACATTCCATTTAAACATATTGTTCTTTAAAACTTATGTCCAGGGTTCGATTTCTGCTTTCTCTCACTTTCATTTTAACTAATCTCTCTATGTTTATACTTACATGAAAAGGGGACAGCCCTTATCATGTAACAGATGTTGGTATAAGAAAAATATTAGAATCATTCTAATGTAGGTATTAAATAGTCAGGGAAAAGCAATTGAAACTCGCTATGAATATAAAAGTATACATGTCAAACGGGTGGGGGGCGTACATGAAAGATTTCTATAGACTAAGGATAGGAAATGGTTAAGGGGTGTACGGGCTGTGTATTGTCTATGATAGCAATAAGGTTTTATGGATTTTGAACTACGAAAGATGTGTTGAAATTTCTTTAACCATCACATTATTTATAATTTATAGCACTTAAATATGTAGATTATTTCACCGAAATATTTTTCTGTAACTTTTGTCACCCTAGAATAACCGGCCAATATTTATATTAGAAGAGCATTACTCGAGGGGTGTGCAATAAGTACTGCCTCTGACTCACTTCCTGTTGTCTGATCTAGCCGAAATTTTGCATGTGCAATGATTTATATCTCTACGGCTTATGTGGTAAATTACAGCTCGGAACTAATGGTGGTTTCAGTTTTACAGGTGTTTGAACTGAGTCAGGTGTGAAATGGAGCCTGTTGAATGTCTGGTAGTGATCCGTTTTTTTCTATTTGCCAGGACGCACACCACAGGAGATTTTTGACGAAATGAAAGAGACTTATGGTGATAATGCCCCATCATATAACCTGGCATCGCTGAATTCAAACATGTCCGAAAGACTGTGGAAACAGCTCCCAGACGTGGTCGCCCCCTCATTCTGCCATTGATGGCACATCTGTCCGCCAAGTTGAGGCTGCCATTTTGGAAGATCGGCGTATTACTATTCGCCAAATAGCCCAACATGTCAAGATTAGTACAGGCTCTGTGGAAACTATAATTCATGACCATTTGCATATGCATAAGGTGTCTGCCAGATGGATTCCCAGGTTGCTCACACTATTCCAGAAACGAGAACGCGTCGAGCGCTCGAGGATAAATTTGGAGATGTGCCAAGAAGGTGAGTACAAAGTTTTTCAAGAGACTGATTACCCAGGTTGAAACTTGGGTCCATTACTATGATCCAGAGACCAAAGCCCTCTCAATGCGGTGGATGCACTTGGACTCACCACCTCCAAAGAAAGCAAGGGTGCAGCCCTCCGCTTGCAAAGTCATGCTCACAGTCTTCTGGAACCAGGACGGAGTAGTGATGAAAGATTTCCTAGCAAAGGGTGCCACAATTACAGGAACCTATTATGCTTCACTTTCGAGGAAATTTAGGGAAGTTATCAAAATCAAGAGGCGGGGCAAGATCACAAAGGTACCCCCCTCCTGCAGGACAACGCTCTGGTCCACAAATCGCATGTCGCCAGATCAAAACACGGACGTGTGGTTATGAAATCCTCCCCTATCCTCCCTACTCTTCTGATCTTGCACCCTCTGACTTTCACCTCTTCCCAGCCATAAAGTTGTTTTTGAAAGGAAAGAGTTTCCCAGATGACGCAGCCTTGATTTCTGAAGTCACGTCGTGGTTGGTGAACCAACCTGGGGTGTTCTACAAAACCGTCTCCAGAGCTGCATCAAACGATGGGAGAAATTCATAACTATGGGTGGTTCCTATGTAGAGAAACATTAATAACTGTGCCAAATTTCGTTTCTCTATTGCTATGGGAAGTGGACCAGGGGCATTATTTATTGCACGCCCCTCGTAAATGCTATAAATATGAGAGTTTCTCTGTATCCAGGATATTTAAGTTCTTAAATCCACGTGCAGATAAGCTATTACAATAATAATAGCGATAGTTTTTAAACTTATAAACTAATAATAGCAATATTAATGAAGTGTTTTATTTTGTTGATACTGTTGAATGAGAAAGCATATGAGTAATGGCAATTGTATCTGAGTACATGTTCGTAAGACACACGGTTTTACTAAAATGGTCGTCTATAAGTTATGATGATTCGTGTGTTGATGGCGATATTCCACAATGGTTTGTCTTAAGATTTTTAGGTTCTAATGGTATATTTTTGTATTGCCATAATTAATTAAAACTAATCTAACGTTAGAGTATGTAGGAGGTTAAGGAAAATAATTCTTTGAATGTTAAAATCACTTAGATGATTTTAATCTGAGTATATTAAATAGAATAGAGGATATTGAGCAACGGATTAGGATTAAAACGACAACTTTTAAAACTGTGGAGCTTGGATGTGGACACAATCTTTTTTTAATTTTCAAGGAAAACATCGGGATATGTATGGGTATTGTTCTTATTCATAATATGGATAGTCAAGTTATACAAATAAACCTAACTACGTTATTTCAGATTGAATGGTTTTAAATTTCTTTATATGTATGCAACGTGAAATAAATTTATTTTTGTGCATCGTGAAATAAATTTCTTTTTATGCATCGTGAAATAAATGTATTTTTATGCATCGTGAAATAAATTTATTTTTATACATCGTGAAATAAATTTATTTTTATACATCGTGAAATAAATTTATTTTTGTGCATCGTGAAGTAAATTTATTTTTATGCATCGTGAAATAAATTTATTTTTATGCATCGTGAAATAAATTTATTTTATGCATCGTGAAATAAATTTATTTTTATGCATCGTGAAATAAATTTATTTTTATGCATCGTGAAATAAATTTGTTTTATGCATCGTGAAATAAATTTATTTTTTGCATCGTGAAATAAATTTATTTTTATGCATCGTGAAATAAATTTATTTTTATGCATCGTGAAATAAATTTATTTTTATGCATCGTGAAATAAATGTATTTTATGCATCGTGAAATAAATTTATTTTATGCATCGTGAAATAAATTTATTTTATGCATCGTGAAATAAATTTATTTTTATGCATTGTGAAAGAAATTTATTTTTATGCATTGTGTAATAAATTTATTTATTGAGAAAGGTACATGTTTGGATTTTTCATTATAGTTGTCACAGTATTATTATTATTATTATTATTATTATTATTATTATTATTATTATTATTATTATTTGTGTCTATTACTATTGTGGGTAGTTCATAAGTTTATATTAAAATAAAGATAATAGGTTACGTTTATGACTATGTTACTAATAATAATAATAATAACAATAATAATAATAATAATAATGTAATTGTAATTGTAATAATAATAATGTTATAATAATTGTAATAAGAATAATAGAATAATAAGTGTAATAATAATAATAACAATAATGGAATAATAATAATGGAATAATAATAATAATAATAGGATACGTTCATAACTTTGTTACTACTAAGACTACTACTATTGTTACGTGGTGTGTTATTATTAGAACGTATATTCTGTATTGTTGTTGTTCATCTTGGTATTAGAAAGTCTTAGTGAGAGATTTAGAGTCTTAAGAATGTTCGTGTTGCATGTTGTGTGATGTTCATATTGTCTTAAGATGCTCATGTTGTAAAAATAGATTATTTGAGACATAAACAGGTATAGTAAGAGAGAGAAAGTTCTGTATATATATATAACAGATAGTGTACATGTTACTACAAGAAAATAAATTCAATGAGAGGAGATATTATTACAATAAGATTCTGTATTTTTTTTAACTTATGATTGGAATTTTCAATTCCAAATCTAGCTTCGCAAGTTCGAATCCTTGACTATCCTATTTCGTATTTACATTTAACTAATTCCTTATTTTTACCTACATGAAAAGGGGGCAGACCTTTATCACGTAACACTATTACTAATAATAATAACTAGCAGAACCTGTGGAAATTCCACAGTAACAGTTTTAATATGTAATATATTGCTGCTGGGAATTCTGTGGGAGTTCAGCATGAATGAAAACATTATCATAATGTTCTAGCCCCTTAGTTAAAACTGTATCGCCCTCACCCCTTACTTGAATACTAATTTTGATATATTTCATGGGATGATTATTGCATTACAAATACACCAATCAATTAACTCACATTTTATCATTTTTCATTATTCTTGGATATGTTACTAGTTTCGACAATCAATTTTCATGATTTTAATCCACATTAGGATCGCTCTCCCTAAAATAATAATTTAATATATTTATGGGCTGATAATTTAATCACAAACACATCAATCAATTAATTCACACTTCATCATTTGTCACACTTGTTGGATATGTTGCTAATATCGACAATAATTTTTCATAATTTTAACCAATATTATCGCCCAACCTTACTAAAATAATAAATTTGCAATAATGACTGGGCTGATTATTTTATTACAAACACACCAATCAATTAAGTCACATTCTATCATTTTTCATAATTCTGGGATATACGTCTAATTTCGACAATCAGTTTTCATAATTTTAACAAACATTATCGCCCCCCTTTCTAGACTAATAACGTTAATATTTTGTATGGGATGATTATTACATTGCAAGCACACTAATCAATTAACTCATATTTCATATTTTTTCATAATTCTTCGATATGTTACTAATTTCGACAATCATTTTTCATAATTTAAACCAACATTATCGCCCCCCCCATCTTATTAAAATAATAACTTTGATATATTCCTGGGGTGATTATTTAATTACAAACACACCAATCAATTAGCTCACATTTCATTTTTCATAGTTCTTTTTTATATTACTAATTTCGACAATCATTCTTCATAGTTTTTACCTACATTATCGCCCCCTTACTAAAAGAGTAATTTTGATATATTGCCTGAGCTGATTTTTTCATTATAAATACATCAATCAATTCTGGGTATTCTCATAATATATACGTTCCACCTATTTTATTCAATCCCGGGTGACGCCGCGTATTCTTCTAGTATATATCTTCCACCTAACTCATTCGACGCCGGGTATTCTACTACTTTATGTTTTCTACTATCTCATTCAATCCTGGGCGACGCTGGGTATACTCTTTGTATATATTTGCACTTATATCGTCCAATCCCAGGAGGGACTTCATGTTTGCCAATCCACTGTAAAAATACACATGGAATAAAGTAATGTTTCAATCGTAAACTGATTTAGCAATTTCCGGGACGGACTTTATATCCCAACCCCACTGTAAAAAATATGCATGAAATTAAGTAATGTTTAAATCGTAAATTGTTTCAGCCATATCCGGCACTGACCTTTTATCCCCCCACCCCACTGTTAAAAAATTACGATAAATAAAGTAATGCTATAATCATAAACTATTTTAGCGGTTTTTCGAAATTAATACATCTAAACATTAACACGGTAAGTGATTAGGCAACCATTACTTCAACATGAATTTCTGAGTGTAGTATCAGTCTCAGCATCCCAGTGACTTTTCTATTAAGAAAAGTTTTTGCAATTACTGCCGTGAGGACATTAAGTACGAAAATATGAACTCAGAATTACGTGATATGTTTACGCTATTTGTGAAATGTTACAAATAAGTCCCTAGTGTGCACTGATCCATTTACTTGATGTTTGCAATCAACAGCACGTCCATGGGATTTTAGGAATATGTCATCTTATGTCAATGTAGTACATCATATATATGTATATTATATGCATCTTTTTTAACAGAAGATAATAACGTAATCACTGGAAGTAAACACGTCACACGATTACCCCCCTACTCGAAAAAAAGAGGAGATTATTCCTGGTATCTCATTAAACACTCACCAAATCAATAAACTTACAGTTAGTACAGTATATATATAAATACAGAAGTGTGTGCGTTCTTTAATCTCAACCAAGGATATTTGCCGGAAAGCGTGACACACAAAAGAACACACACGCTATCGTATTAATATATATATATAGATAATAATAATAATAATAATAATAATAATAATAATAATAATAATAATAGGATACGTCCATAATTATATTACTATTATTACCTTACGTACACCATTCGTTGCTCTTCATCATTCAGAACTTTGTAGCTGTATTTCTACCAAGGATTCAAATTTTAATTGTCTTCAACAAAATTTCCTTTTCTTAAAATGTTGCTGGTTTCTCCTTTGAGAAATCCTATTAAGCCAAGACAAGGTATGACTAAGGAAATATTCAGATTTTAGAATCCTCAATTCGAATGATAATTAGTATCTGTACTGTAATAGAAGGTATTATTAGGGCAAGCGATCGCGTCCCTGTATATTTTGTCATGTTAAGGCATAAGGAAGGGAAGAAGAAAAAGAGAAACGCAATGCAGATGTATTTATTTAAATCGTAACGCAGGTCATATTAATCTGCATATGAGGTTACAGAGATAGTGGTTTATGTTGGAAAGAATTACTGCTAAAGTTTTAGTTCCTTTTTCGTTCTTCGTGTGTCAGTTTACGATCAGTTTGGAAAAAAAAAGAAAATAAGAATTCTGCAGCCTAGAAGAATTAACGACAGTTTCTCCGTGGGAGAAACATGAATACAACTTCGACGTCGTTTGTACTCAACTGGGGAGAATTTACGTCACAAAAATATTAATTAATCCAGTGTGGTTTGTTGACGTAAAACAGTTATAGAGGAACATAGATTGCTAACTCATAGTCTTCTCGAATTTTTCTGAAGCCAAACGCGTTATCTGTAGTATATATATGTATATATAAATATATATATATATATATATATATATATATATATATATATATATGAGAATAATGGAAATAGTATTCCGACAAAATAGAGAAAATAAAAATAAAAATGAACACACCGAGTTATGTGTTCATCACCGTTCCGTCTTTATTTTGATGAAGTCTCGAAATAAAAACGAAACTTTGATGAACACATAACTCCGTTTGCTTGTTTTTATTTTTATTTTCTCTCTCTCCCTCTCCCCTCTCTCTCTCTCTCTATATATATATATATATATATATTAAGATAGAAAACTTGTACAAGAATATTCATTTATGTGAAATAGAATTACATAAAGTCGATTAAATAAGAAAATACTCAGTAACCGCCTGTTGTATGTCAATTTCAATAGATGAACACGTCATATAAACACATTGTTATGGTATCTTGATACAGAATAACAAATCCACTGAAGGCCAAATACTGTTTATGCTTTCAGAATGCGTGAAAGAAAGCTATATGATTTGGTCTCACTATGACGCATTTTCTCCACAACTTTATTATTCATTTGATCACGTACGTAGAATGAATATACGCAACTCCATGGTTCGCACATAATACGCTCTATTCTGAAAAGAGGAAATACGAAGTAATCAAAGATGGAATTAATATAAAAATCAGATAAACTACCTCTGAAATTTTAGACATGCGTATTAAGGTAATTTGGTACATCAATAAGCAGCACGAGTGCTAAGACATGCCATATACAAGAGAAAAGAAGTTACAATAAAATTTCCTACTTCACGTACGAATAATACACGCAATATTCTAAAATAAAAACATTTCAGATTATGAATACAAACGTGTTTCATTCTCCTCAACCGGTAGTCTTATGTGTGAAAGTTGTTTGGTGTTATAGTTAAATGTACTCCTATTTTATATTTTTTGACTTTTTTTATGGGGCTGGGGTACCGTACCGGATACCAAATATATACCCACTATTTCAATCACTTCAGCCAAAAGAGATATTCTTTTTCTTTATTTCTAATAGTTCCTTTTAGTTCAATATTTTGTGAACCTGTATTACGTCTCCATGTGCTTTTAAGGAGGCTAACTTAAAAATGACAACATTATGAGTATAAATTGTAGATTTGGAAACTGTCGGTTAGTTGGAGTTCACATTTGTTTGGCAATCTATCATAATTACACTGACATACGAGCAACGCTTGCACAATGCAAATTATACGATTAATTTACTGTGACAAAGATGTGATGCACGAATAAATTCACTAATTTAACCCGAACAGATTGTTATGGGTAAATGTTAAGCCCCATCTCTTCTCCGGGTGAATAGATTCCAGACACTATTGGAAAACAGCAGTCAACGCAATATTTCCAAAATGGGACTAATTTAATTGGCAGGCGTTATGAAAATGAATCTTCTAGATTACGCGCGAGCCGATGTCGGCCGAAATCCTATTTTAATTATAAATGCTAAAATTTACTTGTTGATATAAATCGCATATTTTTATAATAAAAAAATATTTCTCTGTAATGTAAATTTGAATTACGTATCTTATAAAATAAGCATCCTGTATATACACGTCTATAACACATTTTGTTTATAATCAATTAAAATAATAAAATTCACATCGCGGTTTGAAATAAGTTGATCAATGAGTAACAGACAAATATATCCTACGCTCTCATAGTATAAAAGGCAAAACGGCCGCGCGCGTTTGTATATGCCCAAAAATGTATTTTTTTCTGGGAGGGAGGGAGGGGTTTCCACAGGGTTACTGTTTCCTAGAACTTTTCATATACTCCGTAGATCGTAATATCTACGATTTGTGAACACACTTCATCTCTACATTTATCTTAATTGACTTTTCAGAACAAGTCTTCAAACGTACCTCTCCACCGTACAGTATATCGATACTCTATGGATGACTGGGATAGCTTCCGTACATTTATATCAGATCTACCTCTGCATTCCATGTTTAAAACGGATGTGTTCTCTATAATATCAGACCTGACCGAATGCTTAATTGTAGGTATAGACTGATTCATACCAGCCGAAAAATTTCAATAAAAACCTAACAGCCAGCCATGGTTCTCCTCCGAACGTGCTGCTGCCATCTCGAACATGAATCACTTTTTCCATAGCTACCAACGTAATAGATGTACTAAAGCTGCCAAGAGTAATAAAAAATGTAAGAGAGCTATATGCTGAGTCCGTTAAATTCAATGTAGCTGAGCAGCAGCTTGGTTCCCCCAGTTTGTGCAAATAGCAAACAGGATCCTGAACAGAACTGTGCGTCCCATCCCAACCATCGTCGATGGACCTGCGGTCCTCTCGTCAGCATCAGACAATGCCAAACTATTTGCCAAGAACTTTGCAATTAATAATGGCATATGCGACCAAGGCCATCAACTCCCCCTAGTTGCTCCTATAACAAACAACACGCTATTCAACATACAAATAGCTGTGCGTGATGTCGCCAAGCTAATCAAGAAACTTGGTTCCAGTAAAGCCTTTGGTTCTGACGGCATTCCAATTATAAACAGCTTAAACAGCTTCAGCCAGAACTTGCTCCCATACTTACAAAACTCTTTCATCGTTGTCTTAAGGAAAAATGCTTCCCAACACCCTGGAAAAACTCATCAGTATGCCCTGTATTTAGGAATTCGGGTGATAGGTCATCTTCCTCTCAGTACAGACCAATAAGTCTCTTGTGTGGCATAAGTAATTGCTGGAATCGATCTTACATAAAGAAGTAGTCAACCACCTCAGCAGAAATAACCTTCATAGTGACACGCAATATGGTTTCCGTTCTGCTAGATCTACAGTAGACGTGCTAGCGGTTATATCTCATAGAATTAGCGAATCTCTCGACAAAGGCTTCATTTCTAGGGCAATTGCTCTTGACATATCAAAGACCTTCGATAAGGTATGGAATAGAGAACTACTTAACAAGATTTCCAGCTACGGTATAACTGAAAATGTTTTCTGAATCATTAAATCATGTCTATCTGATAGGCTCATGAGAGTAGTGGTTGATGGGCAGAAAAAAGAGGGACACAGTATTGATACTGGAGTCCCTCAGGGCCCATTCTGGGCCCAACTCTCTTCTTCATCTACATCAATGATCTCCCAAAACACATACTAAAATCATTCGTTGACATCTATGCTGATGAAACGACTATCTATGGCAACGCATCAAAGGCCGTTAGTTAGTGACAATGTTCTCTCTGATTCTCTCTCCTCAGATCTTGAGCGCGTGGTACAGTGGGGGTAGAGATAGTTGATTACCTTTAATGCACCTAAGACCAAACTGATCCCAATCTGGCATCGATTGAAATGAATGGCTCTCGTCTAGCGGAGGCCCCATGTTTTGATAAGCTTCTGGGTTTGACCTTTACTCCTGATCTGAAATGGAACACATAAATCTAGTCGGTGGCCAATGTCGCTGGGAAAATGGTGGGATCTTTCTACCGCTCCAGAAGATATCTCAATAATGATGCAATTCTCTATCTATATAAAAGCCAAGTACGTCCAAGGATGGAGTACTCCTGCTAAAATAACCTATGATGCCTTGACAGAGTACAAAATAGACTTCGTGGCCTATTGGAGGATGCCCCTTTCTCTTCCCTGCAACCGCTCTCCCACAGAAGGGACGTTCCGAGTCTGTCTCTGTTTTATCGTTATTTCCATGGCAAGTGCTCGTCTGAGCTCCAATCTCTGGTACCCCCTCGCAATCTTTCACGAAAAACACCCGACTAGCTGAAACCACTGTTAATAATTTCCCCCAATCTTTATCCGTGCCTAAATGCATGAACAAAGCTTCTTTCTTAAAATTGTACGCCTGTGGAACTCTCTTCCGCTTGCCTGCCCCCCCCTCGACGTCAACTTGGATTTCTTCAAGTCCAACACAAGCAAATTCCTGATATATCGCCCCCTTAAGTAATGACACTTTATCAAATCTCCAATACTAACTATTACTACGATACTATACCATTGATTACTGTACACACAATAACCCTTATCCCCAGTGGCTTCTGAACCTTGATAAGTGGTGAACACGTAGCATTGCCCGGGTATTTGGAGATGTATGTTGAGCAAAAAAAAAAATGTCCAATGAAACTATATCTAAAATTTCAAGTGTTTAGACCGAAAATTCTCGGAGGAGTTTGGTAGAGTTCTCAATGGTCAACTCGTTGAAATTTGACCCCTTAATCGCCAGATTTCTGGACGAGAACCAATCCCATCGATTTTCCACAATCTCAGTACCCTGTAAATCAAATTTCGAGTCTGTAGACATAAAATTGACAGAGTTATTGCGTAGGGGAATATACACACGCAGACATACAAATACACACATAGACAGACATTTCACTTTTATATATATATATATATATATATATATATATATATATATATATATATATGCATACCTTAAGCATTTACTCTGTAAATAATACAAATGTAATTACATGTTCAATACAGTTTTAGATGTCCCCTTAATTCCCCCGATTTGCGAATATTTCTGCCATATTTCATGTACAAAAAGATTTGCAAAAATAAATTAATAGCGAATAAATAGTCAAATACAAAATAATAAAACAAAAAAAAAAACGTCAAGGCAGAAAAAATATTCTGAATAAAAAATAAAACAATATCCGTGTGAGATTTGCTTTCAGCTTAATTCCCATGCGATGGTTTGGCCACTGAACACTCGGGTAGGTTTAATAATAGATAGTTTTTTTGTTTAAAAATGGGAATATCAACTGTGGAAAAAGGATTCCTCGTAATTTTTCATGGAAAATATTCATCCATTCAACAGTTTCCAAATTATTGGTATTCGTGTTGTATTTTCCCCTTTTTCCTGTTGTTTAAAACTAATTTTTTGTCTTTGTTGCATTTTATTTGTTTTTAAATGTCTTTTACTTCTCATAGATGTTTCTTGTCTTTTTAAAATTAATTACTTTAGATTGCATATGAGATCTTATTTTTTTTCTTTCATAGACTTTATGTAACGGAGATTAATATACTAAAATACCAAATGTAGAATTGATGTCCACTACTCAATTGACGTAAAATAACTTTATTATTTGTGTCTCTGCTTCTTATGTATTTATTTGGACCATATTTACAGATTTACAATCTAAGTTGAGACACAACACAATAATGTTTTACAATTTTATTTAAATCAAACAAATGTGGTCGTATCCATCGCGAATCGCGTCTCTTCAACAGTCGATAAATTTATTGTTGTCTTCTACACTGGCGGCTTGTCTGAAATGCAATACATTTTATATCCGATGTTATGTGTATTCACAATATTAGTCGCTGCCAGGTGTTTTTAATTGCATGATCACGACATGGTTAGAACCAGGAAGCTATTATTTTCATTTTGTAAACTTTTTTTCTAAATTCTATTTTACAAAAAGTAATTTGAAAAAATTGTATTTGCAACTCACGCAAGCTTGTAAGTCCCTAATTTATGCAAATGATTAGCAAATGTGAAAATAGGTGTAATTTGATAAGTAATTCTTACTAAAGTATATGCCGGACTGGATATGGTATAAAATCGATGAAACAGACTGGTAAATCTAATTTTTTATTCCAATGAACGCACACTGACAATTGAAGGAGATAATTATCTAGAAAGACATACATATGTTTTTTAATGCGTTTCTACATTATGATTAGATTGTTTATCAAATCGATTTACATTTATATATGAATCACTTTATACATCTGTTATAATTTACTATATTACGTAGACACATTCACACGCACAAACACATACCTATATATATATATATATATATATATATATATATATATATATATATATATATATATGATATTTTGATTTCGAAATTCCCCTCTGAACCAAAATAGCTACAATCTTATTACGGTAACTATTTTTTGCCACATTCACTTATGATAATAAAATGCTACATTACATCCCATGAGCAATCTGTGCATCTACAGAGAAGAAGTTCCTATTTTTCTCTTTTTATATTTAGAGTTCCAACTGCCACCACTTGAGACGGGGTCAAATCTATATTTTCATATGATATTGTGCTTGCAACGCCATTAACTGGTCTTTACATACATACATATATACTCTTTCGATTTTTCGATTCACAAATGAACAAGTCTTCTCTGCCTTATGCCTTCATTGTAGTGTGCTGACCATTCCTATATTCGGGATTAACGGTATCCGCATCATAAACGAACTGTAACCAACAATTCAAATATGAGGTCGCAATGATATTTATTTTTTTCTCTCAGACTTCATTGCTCCGCTCTTATTTTTAAAATTATGTCGACAAAAAACACTGAAATTTTAATACACGAAATAAAGTATATTGTTCGCATCCATTTTTACATGTATTTTCCATTTTTACAAATACTGCTGCACAGCGAAATTTCGGAAGATAACGAACATACGGACACTTGGACATACGGACATATGGCGGAGAGAACTAGATTTCTTTATCGCATGGGCGTCTTTCTATGTACAAAGTTAATAGCCTCCGCAAAGTCTAATCGCGAGTATCTTAATCAGCGTACTCGGAAACCATGTAAAAATTGTCAATTTAAATAAATTTGAGGAGGTTGACCTTTTGTAAAAAATAAACCTTAAGAGAAATCATAAAACAACAAGAAATAAAAAAGAAAAGTAAATGATCAAAAAAGTAAAAGTTATGAAGACAGTTTTTTTTATTGTAATGAAGTAATGCTTTGATTAGGTTAGGTTTTTATGATCGTTCCGACTAATGACTTTCATGCACCTCTATAATCCGACGCCGCCGAGCGCTGAACTCCCGGAGAAACGGGATGCAAACTGAAACATAATATATTTATATATATATATATATATATATATATATATATATATATATATATATATATATATA